>NC_056430.1:35125712-35425712 GCF_018296145.1 Oncorhynchus tshawytscha | reverse complement strand
CATGACAACGACCCGAAATACACAGCCAGGGCAACTAAGGAGTGGCTCCGTAAGAAGCATCTCAAGGTCCTGGAGTGGCCTAGCCAGTCTCCAGACCTGAACCCAATAGAAAATCTTTGGAGGGAGCTGAAAGTCCGTATTGCCCAGCGACAGCCCCGAAACCTGAAGGATCTGGAGAAGGTCTGTATGGAGGAGTGGGCCAAAATCCCTAATGCAGTGTGTGCAAACCTGGTCTAGAACTACAGGAAACGTATGATCTCTGTAATTCCCAAACAAAGGTTTCTGTACCAAATATTAAGTTCTGCTTTTCTGATGTATCAAATACTTATGTCATGCAATAAAATGCAAATGAATTACTTAAAAATCATACAATGTGATTTTCTGGATTTTTGTTTTAAATTCCGTCTCTCACAGTTGAAGTGTACCTATGATAAATTACAGACCTCTACATGCTTTGTAAGTAGGAAAACCTGCAAAATCGGCAGTGTATCAAATACTTGTTCTCCCCACTGTATGTGTGTAATGGAACAACAGGGATTTTCACCAATCATTCATGAGACCTGTTCAGAACAGCTATAAATAGCTGGGCAGCCCTTGCTTTGTAACAATGACAGAACTCACAGGGAGGTGAGTTCAGGGATTGAATGTGACTCACCTGTGTGGCCCAGAGCTGCAGCAGCAGGGCTCTCCTCTGTGTCTCCTCGTCAGCTCCCTCCTCCTGCAGAAGGTGCCTGTAGCATCTCAGCCAGGTACTGGACCCCGAGCCCTCACCCAGCCCCGCCGGGGCCAACAGATCCCACAGACGCACCCGTACACTGTGGGCAGTCCTCTTCTCCTCTGACAGACAGACAGACACCCACACAAAAACACACAGGCACAGACAGTCAAGAGTAAACACAAAACACACACACACACAAACACACACAGGTTAAACAGAGTTAATGTGATTAGTGCCGTGAAAAAGTATTTGCCCCTTTTCTGATTTTCTCTATTTTTACATAGTTTTACTGAATGTTATCAGATCGTCAACCAAAACCAAATATTAAATAAAGGGAACCTGAGTGAACAAATAACACAACATTTGGATACTTTTTACATTTATTTAATAAATAAAGTTATGCAGGAGGAAACCTGGCACCATCCCGACGGTGATGCATGGTGGTGGCAGCATCATGCGTTGGGGATGTTTTTCAGCAGCAGGGACTGGGAGACTAGTCAGAATCGAGGGAAAGATGAAAGGAGCAAAGTACAGAGATAGATCCTTGATGAAAACCTGCTCCAGAATGCTCAGGTTCTCAGACTGGGGCGAAGGTTCACATTCCAATAGGACAACAACCCTAAGCACACGGCCAAGACAATGCAGGAGTGGCTTCGGGACAAGTCTCTGAATGTCCTTGAGTGGCCCAAGCAGAGCAGACTTGAACCTGATCGAACATCTTTGGAGAGACCTGAAAATAGCTGTGGAGCGACACTCCCCATCCAACCTCGCAGAGCTTGAGAGGATCTGCAGAGTAGAAATGGGAGAAACTCCACCAAATACAGGTGCGCCAAGCTTGTAGCGTCATACCCAAGAAGGCTGTAATCACTGCTAAAAGGTGCTTCAACAAAGTACTGAGTAAAGGGTCTGAATACTTATGTAAATTTGATATTTCTGTATTTATTTTTAATAAATTTTCTATTTTTTTAAAAACTTTTTAAAAAGTTTTTGCTTTGTCATTATGGGGTTGTGTGTGTAAATTGATGAGGGGGAAAAAAGCGATTTAATCAAATTTAGAATAAGGCTAACGTTAAAAAAAATGTGGAAAAATTCAAGAGGTCTGAATAGTTCCCGAATGCACTGTATTTTACTAATGTAAATGAGCATGACATAAATATGAAGCAATGAGTGAGTCATCGATGTGACATGAAACATCAATGATATCCACATGCCATATGAATGGAAAGAGGTGACAATAGAGACACGGGTGGGGCAGATACTATCAGAAACAGGAGATATGTGGTAGTAAGTCTGGAGGTATAAAACATATACAGTATGTATCCTGAGAAAAGAGTAAAATCGTAGATAAGGGAATGAAAGGGACAGGTGACAGTGAAATGGTGAGAGAAGACATAGGTGTGTCAGGTGACATCAGATAGAGCCTGTATGAAACAGGTGTGAGAGGAGACGACATAGCGACCAGTAATATGCCAGTGTGAATCGGAAATAGGATTCAAACATATGACCCGCTCAGATAAAATAATTCACTGCAGTGATCGCACCATGGCAACCGAGAAACAAACCTAAAGTCCTTTCACTGATGAGGTCACCACAGTGAGTCCATGGACAAATGACATATCAAAAACAGCCAGACGACTCAATGATACAAAAGCTGAGTCATATAAAGTGATAATAATACAGATTGAATTCTCCCTCTATTCAATCTTTATAATACATTCAAAATCAGGGTAAAACATTCCATCTATAATACCACATTCAAAATTAATTGAGCCCTAAGATCGGACACAATTACTCTTTATTTTTATCAACTCACATCCATCTGCCATTGTACTTTTACACAGATTTAAAACCTTGTGGTTCATAATGTTTCTTTCAGAGACCATGTTTCATTTAGTCACCTGGTTTTAGCATGGTCCTGGCCATTTTGGTCAGGAGGTTGTCAAACTTCCGGTACTCCGCGTAAACGGCAATGGGGTCTGTTCTGTTACTTTTCTGCTCCCCTTCGAAATGTGTGAGGTACCCTGCCCTGAGAGAGAGAGAGTGGGTAGGTGAGTTTGTGGGTGTAGGGTAGTATGTAGTTTCCCTAGTCAGACAGGTTGCCTCCCACAATGTAACAATGTTCCGGCATGTTACCTGAGGTCTCAGATATACAGTAGGGCAAAAAAGTATTTAGTCAGCCACCAATTGTGAAAGTTCTCCCACTTAAAAAGATGAGAGAGGCCTGTAATTTTCATTATTAGGTACACTTCAACTATGACAGACAAAATGAGAAAAAAATGAATTTATTTGCAAATTATGGTGGAAAATAAGTATTTGGTCACCTACAAACAAGCAAGATTTCTGGCTCTCACAGACCTGTAACTTCTTCTTTAAGAGGCTCCTCTGTCCTCCACTCGTTACCTGTATTAATGGCACCTGTTTGAACCTGTTATCAGTATAAAAGACACCTGTCCACAACCTCAAACAGTCACACTCCAAACTCCACTATGGCCAAGACCAAAGAGCTGTCAAAGGACACCAGAAACAAAATTGTAGACCTGCACCAGGCTGGGTCTGCAATAGGTAAGCAGCTTGGTTTGAAGAAATCAACTGTGGAAGCAATTATTAGGAAATGGAAGACATACAAGACCACTGATAATCTCGTCGTGTTTGGAGGACAAAGAATGCTGAGTTGCATCCAAAGAACACCATACCTACTGGGAAGCATGGGGGTGGAAACAACATGCTTTGGGGCTGTTTTTCTGCAAAGGGACCAGGACGACTAATCCGTGTAATGGAAAGAATGAATGGGGCCATGTATCGTGAGATTTTGAGTGAAAACCTCCTTCCATCAGCAAGGGCATTGAAGATGAAACGTGGCTGGGTCTTTCAGCATGACAATGATTCTAAACACACCGCCCAGGCAACGAAGGAGTGGCTTCGTAAGAAGCATTTCAAGGTCCCGGAGTGGCCTAGCCAGTCTCCAGATCTCAACCCCATAGAAAATCTTTGGAGGGAGTTGAAAGTCTTTGTTGCCCAGCAACAGCCCCAAAACATCACTGCTCTCGAGGAGATCTGCATGGAGGAATGGGCCAAAACACCAGCAACAGTGTGTGAAAACCTTGTGAAGACTTACAGAAAATGTCATTGCCAACAAAGGCTATATAACAAAGTATTGAGATAAACTTTTGTTATTGACCAAATACTTATCTTCCACCATAATTTGCAAATAAATTCATTAAAAATCCTACAATGTTTTGTCTGTCATAGTTGAAGTGTACCTATGATGAAAATTACAGGCCTCTCTCATCTTTTTAAGTGGGAGAACTTGCACAATTGGTGGCTGACTAAATACTTTTTTGCCCCACTGTACAAGACTAGGTGGTATGCCAAACAAACCGAGCTTGCTAGTTTAGGTAGCAATTACACATAGGAAACCATGTCAAAGAGTAGTCATTTCATTGATTGACGTTGCCTTAAATGATGGTTAAGATTCATTTCCTATCAACGTCCTCCCACTTAAGGTCAACAGGTACACTTCCTGTGTTCCACTGCTCACCCACATGATTAGTGTTCACAGCGTGGGCCATTACTAGTATAAACTTCTCTCACGCGAAAAGTTGTAATGGCTACATTATCTGCTTCGCATTAGGCCGCTGAGTGTTTAAATGACCAACTCAAACATCTCTGGCATCGCTATAAATAAAAAGCCTTCTACAGTGTGTAGGCGTGGAGAGTGCTACAGGAAGGGCAGCCTAGAAGCATAGTGTTTGTGTGAGAGGGAGGCTCAAATAAGCATGGGTGGCACTACTCTTTCATTAGATGCCTCTTACGTGCCACTCAACATTATTCTTGGTGTATTTACAAACAAAGTGGCTCGTGGAACGGGCTTGTGCGTAAACTGTTTATCCCAGGTGGTTGACGTAGGCCCTGGTTGACGCGTCGGTGAATGAGTGAGTGAGTGAGTGATTGAGTGAGATAGAGAGAGAGAAGAATAGTGTTGGACATTTTTTGTATCCTCGGTGTCTCTGCAAATGCGTGACTACATGTAACGTGTTGAGTCCTGATTATTGTGTTAGGATGTTCTGTGACTGCTCTCAGGGAAGGGACTGATAGAAGAACACAAAGAAGGGAACACATTGTTACTTTGGCCCAATGCCCAGAAACTGTGTGTGCAAGGTCATGATCAGCCTATTTAGTACTTACTTAGTTCTGGGATCTACATGGAAGTTTTGGGAACTCCATTTAAGGATTTTAGAGAATAGTAAGTGATTGAGTGGAATGATTTTTGTATGATCGACTAATTTACTGAAAAAGGAAATTAGTTCCCAGAATGATTGAGGTATTGTTAGAGTAACGTAAACTGATAAGGTATAATTAAAAGTAATAATGGGGAAATGGAACAGTAAAAGTATATATAAATGACCCAAATTGGGCAACAAAGGGACCCAGTAAAGTGATGGCAAAGAAATTTGGTAAGGGGCTACTGTGTCAGACAGAAGATTGGACAGCATGGACTGACCCTGCGAAAGATGCTGTGAAGTTTGAAGAGGTGAGAGCAATCATTGCCATGTATAACCCCCACCTGTGAAATTGAGAAAATATCCTGTCGGTGCTAGAAGTTCAAGTGAAACCAGTGTAAGGTAGGTTGGAACAGTGATGCAACCAGAGCCAACCGTGCTGACCAACTCATTGCTGTGTTTGATAATGTAAAGACAACATACCCAAAAGCACACAGACTGGCAGAAATACATTCCACCATGATGAAGGCCGATGAGAGCTTTGAGGAATATCAGGAACGAATGGAGAATATCTTCCTCCACCACTCTGATCTGACCCCTGACCAAGAATGATATGGCAGCCTGCTGTGCCATGCCATGGTTACTAGCCTGCGACAAGACCTGAAGACAGCTGTGACCCCTACATGCATTTGGTGGGAGACAAAGACCCTAGCTGATGTCAAACTTTAAATCACCCATGCAGAAAGACAGACTACGTGAAAGAACTCCAAGACTGGAGCTAAACTACACGCTGCACAGTTTATGTTTTTCACCGGAGGAAGAGGATACCGTGGAGGTGGAGGTCAAGGATGATGCTGAGAGAGGAATGGGAAGAGGGCGAGGAGTGCAAGGCGCCTCTGGAGGAAGAGACTGGAGCTGCTACAACTGTGGCAAGCCAGGACATTTAGCAAATAAAATAAAATTTTATACAACCGTGAAATGCTTATTTACAAGCCCTAAACCAACAATGCAGTTCAAGAAATAGAGTTAAGAAAATATGAACTAAATAAAAGGAACACAAAATAACATTAACAAGGCAATATTCAGGGGGTACCGGTACCGTCAATGTGCAGGGGTACAGGTTAGTCAAGGTCATTTGTACATACAGGTAGGGGTAAAGTGACTATGCGTAGATAATAAACAGCGAATAGCAGCAGGGTAATAACAAAGGGAGCAGGGGGGGGGTCGATGTAAATAGTCCGGGAGGCCATTTGATTATTTGTTCAGCAGTGTTATGGCTTGGGGGAATTTATATTTATTATGGGTAGAAGCTGTTGAGGAGTCTCCGGTGGTACCACTTACCTTGCAGTAGCAGAGAGAACAGTCTGACTTGGGTGACTGGAGTCTGACAATTGTTTGGGCCTTCCTCTGACACCACCTAGGATATAGGTCCTGCATGGCAGGAAGCTTGGCCCCAGTGATGTACTGGGCTGTACGCACTACCCTCTGTAGCGCCTTACGTTCGGATGCCGAGCAATTGCCATACCAGGCGGTAATGCAATCGGTCTGGAGGATTTTTGAGGATCTGAAGACCCATGGCTCCCCTGAGTGGGAAAATGTGTTGTCGTGCCCTCTTCACAACTGTCTTGGTGTGTTTAGACGATGATAGTTTGTTGGTGATGTGGACACCAATGAACTTGAAACTCTCGACCCGCTCCACTACAGCCCTGTCGATGTTAATGGGGGCATTTTCAGCCCTCCCTTTCCTGTAGTCCACAATCAGCTCCTTTTTCTTGGTCACATTGAGGGAGAGGTTGTTGTCCTGGCACCACACTGTCAGGTCTCTGACCTCCTTCCTATAGGCTGTCTCATCGTTGTCGGTGATCAGGCCTACTACTGTTGTGTCATCAGCAAACTTATTGATGGTGATGGAGTCATGCTTGGCAACGCAGTCGTAAGTGAACAGGGAGTACAAGAGGGGACTAAGCATGCACCCCTGAGGGGCCCCCGTGTTGAGGATCAGCGTAGAAGATGGTTTGTTGCCTATCCTTACCACCTGGGGCGGCCCATCAGGAAGTCCACGATCCAGTTGCAGATGGAGGTGTTTAGTCCCAGGGTCCTTAGCTTAGTGATGAGCTTTGTGGGCACTATGGTGTTGAACGCTGAGCTGTAGTCAATGAATAGCATTCTCACATAGGTGTTCCTTTTGTCCAGGTGGGAAAGGACAGTGTGGAGTGCGATTGAGATTGCATCATCTGTGAATCTGTTCGGGCGGTATGCGAATTCGAGTGGGTCTAAGGTTTTTGGGATGATGGTGTTGATGTGAGTCATGACCAGCCTTTCAAAGCATTTCATGGCTACCAATGTGAGTGCTATGAGGTGGTTGTAATTTAGGCAGGTTACCTTCACTTTCTTGTGCAAAGGGACTATGATGGTCTGCTTGAAACATGTAGGTATTACACACTCAGTGAGGGAGAGGTTGAAAATGTCAATGAAGACACTTGAGCATTGGTCCGCGCATGCTCTGAGCTTTTAGCCAGGTGCAGATCTTGTCTGTAGTACATGGCTTCTGGTTGGGATATGCACGTAAGGTCACTGTGGGGACGACGTAGTCAATGCACTTATTAATGAAGCCGGTGACTGAAATGTTATACTCCTCAATGCCATTAGATGAATCCCGGAACATATTCCAGTCTGTGCCAGCAAAACAGTCCTATAGCGTAGCATCCGTGTCATCTGACCACTTCTGTATTGAACGAGTCACTGGTACTTCCTGCTTTAGTTTTTGCTTGTAAGCAGGAATCAGGAGGATATAATATGGTTAGATTTGCCAAATTTAGTTTTTTTCCCTCTGGTTGCACATGTGACATGCTGGTAGAAAGGATGTAAAACAGATTTAAGTTTGCCTCCATTAAAGTCCCTGCCACTGGGAGTGCCGCTTCTGGATGAGCATTTTCTTGTTTTCTTAGGGCCTTATACAGCTCGTTGAGTGCAGTCCTAGTGCCAGCATCGGCTTGTGGTGGTAAATAGATGGCTACGAATAATATAGATGAAAACTCTCTTGGTAGATAGTGCGGTCCACAGCTTATCATGGGGTACTCTACCTCAGGTGAGCATTACCTCAAGGCTTCTTTAAAATTAGACATCGCACACCAGCTGTTATTGACAAATAGACACATACTCCCGCCCCCCGTCTGACCGGACGTAGCTGCTCTGTCCTGCCGATGCATGAAAAACCAAGCCAGCTTTATATTATCCATGTTGTCGTTCAGCCACGACTCTGTGAAACATAAGAAATTACAGTTATTAATGTCCCATTTGTAGGATTTTCTTAATTGTAGATCATCCAGTTTATTTTCCAGTGATTGCACGTTGGCCAATAGGACGGATGGTAGTGGCGGTTAACCCACTCCCCGACAAATTCTCACAAGGTACCCCGATCTCCGCTCCCTGTATCTCAGTCTTTTCTTCATGTAAATGACAGGGATTTGGGCCTGGTCTCGGGGAAGCAGTATATCCTTCGCGTCGGACTCTTTAAAGAAAAAATCTTTGTCCAGTTTGAGGTGAGCAATTCCTGTTCTGATGTCCAGAAGCTCTTTTCGGTCATAAGAGACTGTAGCAGCAACATTATGTACAAAATAAGTTACAATGTGAAAAAAAATAATAGCACATTTGGTTATGAGCCCGTAAAACGGCAGCCATCCCCTCCGGCACCATTATCCCAATGGGACTGTCCTGGTGATGGAGATGACCAGGGAATGGCCAGGACTACCTGAAGATGTAAGGGTTGGAAATCCCTTTGGTGGGAAAAAAAACATAGGATGAGGTGGAAACAGAAGAAGACTGATGATGAAGAACCACATGCTAGATGTTGAAACTTACCACCTTGTGAAAATCCCCTGATAGAAATTGAAATACTTGGCCAGAAAATTCTATTCCTAGTAGACACCGGGGCTGCTATCTGCCCATCTAAATAAAACATTTGAGCTCCTCTGACTGCCCTGTCAACCTCCTGGGAAGAGATCTGATGTGCAAGATAAATCTGACTGCTGTATGCACTGCTGAAGGCTTGTCCCTCCGTTCCCCTACAAATGAGATATACCCGTGCATGTCCCAGTGTTATTATGCCTGGCATATGAACGATCCTGAGGTGGAAGGTGAACTACGAGAGATCACTTACCTCACGTCCCAGAACATTTTCACTGCACGGCAGCGGTCCCCTCGTGTGAAGAAGACCCTGAATATCAACAAAGATTGACAAAGCAGAAAAGCAGAATGGAAGTGACAATTGATGGAATATACTACGGTGAGGAATTTACAGCTGCCGGAGTTTTGCTGTCTGATGTACAGAGAGCACTGTATGAAGTAACAGGTGCTGTCCCACACTGTAGTATTTTTTTTAAATGAATAATTGAGAATGTAGAGATGTTGACCCTTGGATGAAGAGTGTGATGACAGCCACTGATTGGGTGGCCTGGGAAGGTGATGGGAAGTGGTCACATTCAACAGCAACCTTTTTCACCTTTCTGGGCTACCACCCGAATGATACCAAAGAAATAACCTATTCCTACTGAGAATATGATGGTTGTGTCTCAAGATAACTCCCACATACTATGGCTGGATGAAGTGCCAGAACAGCTCTGGGCTGTCTCCAAGATTGATATTAGGAAGATGAGAGGTGCCACCCCAGTGAAAGTTGTCCCGAAGAATAATCACAGACCATATAAAAATCAGTACCCTCTCAGCAAAGAAGCAAAAATGGGTATTATTCCCATCCATGACACCCTGGTTGAAAATGGGTCTTTGATCCCATCCCCAAATTATCTGTGTAACACCCGTATTTGACCTGTTAGGAAGCCATTTGGTGAATATAATTTTGTGCAAGATTTTAGAACAGTTAAGAATGCTGTTCATGTCAGAGCACCCTTGGTGCTGAACACAGTTACTATTATTTCCCAAGTTCCCCCAGGGAGCTATTGTTTACTGTGGTGTAGTACTGTGGTTGAATACATTGATGACCTGTTGGTCTGTTCCTCATCTGAGGAAATCTGTCACGAAGATACTAAGGCATTGTTGATTTTCTTAGCTGAAAATTGTCAACATTTTCCCCTCTAAGATGCAGTTATGTAGAAGTTCTGTTAAATATTTGGTCATGACATTATTTTTGATGGTCACGCCCTCTCTAAAGATATTGCCTCAAGCTTAAAGTCCCTGCCTAAACCTGTTACTAAGCTGCACATGATGTCGCTGTTGGGAGTGGCTGGATACTGCCGCCCATGGTTGAAAGACTGAGGAGACAGTACAGCCTCTTCAGGATTGTATTTCGAATCAAACTTTATTTGTCACATGCCAAGACATTCATGGCAGAAAAATGTAAATGTCTGAAGTGGTGGAATGGACCCCTGAGACTGAATTAGCCTTGATTAAGTTAAAGCAGGCTCTACTGTTGACCCCATTTTGGGTTTGCCAGACCACACCAAACTATTCCATCTTTTTGTCTCTGAGAATCGTGGGTTTATGTCTACTGTGTTGACACAGTACCACGGAGTTGGCTATATGCATGTGAGATACTACTCTAAGCATGAAAATATGTACTGTGCTTAACCCATTGACCATTGAGATGGACTGTAGCCATAGGCTTGGCCTTAAAAAGACGTTCCTCTTTTTAATTCAGGAACGACAAGGTGAACCTTTAGTAGGCTATGCGGTTGTCACCGCTGTTCAAACTGTGGAAAGTGCTAGACTTGTCTGCTCATGCAGCAGAGTTATTTGGTTTAACCAGAGCATGTACGTTAAAGGTGATTGTGCAGCCAAGCTGGCTGCTTCCTCTTCTGTTTCCCCTTTCTACAGATGGCAGCAGTTCCTGTTTCTGTTCCTATTAACCCCTTCTCTCCTAATAATGTTGTTGTTTTGCAGGCAGCAGCTGATGCGACTGAGATAAGGCGGTGGGCTGAACACTGCCACAAGGACACCTCAGGTGTATGGCTTGATGATTCTAATAGACCTGCCATGCCCCATTGTACTTTCCAATACCTTGTTAAATTGTCACATGGTCAAGGAGGGATGGTGGATCTTGTAAATAAATTATTGGAGTACAGTACGATTTACTGTGTTTGCAGAATTTTTAAAAAATAAATGTGTGATCTGTATGACTAATAATGTTGGATGCGGCATTTCAGTATCCTACGTGTCCAATCCCTGGCCAGAGGGCCCCTTTGAGCACTTGATAATGGACTTCATTGAGTTGACCCCTTGTGAGGGGAACAAGTATTGTTTGGTGATTGTTGACATATTTTCTAAATTGATTGAAGCTTTTCCTTTCAGGAGAGCTACAGCAGCAGCTGTGGCAAAGGCTCTTCTGAGAGAGATCATACATACCAAGGTGGGGTCTGCCGTGAAAAGTCTCCTTTGGTTCCAATGGTTGACATTTTGTGGATGAGATTGTTCAGTCCCTGTCAGAGACTTTCTAGATTGATTTGAGAAACCATTGTGCCTATCACCCATGAGAATGACTAACACGCCATTTCCTCAAAAGAGGTTGCCGTTGCAGGGAATGGAAGAAGACTTGGGAGCATACTGAGTCTCACTTAATGTTCTTAAGACTCTTCCCACAGGTGAAGGCTTCTCTGCCCAACCTATCAGGAGGAACTGAGCATTGTCAGTGCCCTGAAGACTTCATTGTGTTAAAAGACTACAGAAGAAAGAGCTGGAAGGATCCTTGTTGGAGAGGACCATATCAGGTTTTGCTGACCACCCCGAACTGCAGTAAAAAGGTAGCTGAGAGGGACACCTGGATTCATGTCTCGCACTGCAGACAAGTTCCTGCCCCTGAGGAGGATGGCGGGAGTCCCATCCCTTAGGCTGTGTGGCCTCCCTGGATCGGAACCATTGTGCTGATTGGAACCGTTGATTGCCCAACAGTGAGTGACCGTTCAGGTGAAGATGAAAGTCCCGAGCCAAAGGGACCACTGCAGACTCAGAGTAGTGGTCCTGGAGGAGAAGTCAGCCAAAGGAAAACTGAAGTAAAAGGTCAAGATGAGGGAGGGAATCTGTTCCTCTCTCGAGCTGGAATGGTGGCAAATGTCACCTCATATAAGACTTCTTGTTGGGTATGTGGGTTGGGTCCAGTGGGAGTAGGTAAGGGTCTCCCATATGTCGGGGTTTCCTTGCAGGGGTAAACTTAACTATTCAACTGTCCTCAAAATTGTCATTGGCCATGTTTTGTGATATACAATGTTACTGTCAGCCTTGTATATCCTAGACCAAACAATTACAGTGACCCACGCATACCTATAGTAGGATCCCTGGTAGCCCTCTGGTGTATTAGAGGAATTGGGAGTAACAATTTGGGTGAAAATGTTTGTAACTGTACTATGTTGGTGAATGGTAGCAATAACTGCTCTGTTGTACATGATTCTGTTACAGGAGCACCATGAAATGTGAGTTATACAATTATTGTTTAAAAAAAGTCTATCAGACTGAAAGGAGCCCCAAATGGTACCTATTGGTTATGTGGCAGATTTGCTCATTATAGTTTACCACCTAATTGGTGAGGGACATGTACTGTTGGGTTTGTGGTGACGGCCATAAGAGTCCTTGGAAACACTGAAACAGAATTGAGGGTTCTGTTCAGAGACTATCATCAGCCGACCACTAATTTTAATAAGTAATCCCTTGCAGATGTCACTCAGGTGCAGACCTTCTTCTCCCGATTCGCTCGTGTTTTGCTGCCCCAATATGGAGTTGCATGTGCCTCAGATCAAATTTGAGATTTGGCTATTAAAGTTGAGAAAATGGAAAATGCTACTGGAGACGCCTTTGTTGTTTGGAATGGGGAAGTAAAAGCAAGGTGCAAAGTAAGGTGGCCCTGCAAAACAGGGAGGCACTTGACTACTTATTGGCTGGTCAAGGGGGTACTTGTGCACTCATTGGCGACGAATACTGCACTTTTGTCCCAGATGTGTCATCAAATGTGACTGATCTTGCTGACTACATTGCCACAGTTACAAAGTCTCATTCTGGGAAATCAGAGTGGGTGTTTACTGGTTGGCTGAAAGGCCTCTTTGGAGCTTGGGGCTCCCAGATAGCTAAGTGGGTGATAGCTGGAATCTTTTGTTTGAAGTGTTTGATCATTTTGCTTTCTTGTTGTAAGGCCTTTTGTACTTCCCTGGCAACTGGAGTCTCAGCAACTATCATGTTCAATGCTACTAAAGAAGGTGATACTGATAACTTGTTGTCTTTCCAGGAACTCCCCTTTCCCCCTATAATTGATGATAATATGCAAGAATGAGTTAGTATCCATGTTTGATAACTTAAAACCTTCAGGTATTTTAAGTTGTTAAACAACAGCAACCTTATAATGTAAAGGGTAATGGGAAAAGTATTAAATATGAAGATACATTTTTGTCTATTGTATGTAAGAATCAGCATTTACTAAATGCACTCCTGATATTGACCCAAAACATACGGCCAAGGCAACAAAGGAGTGGCTCAAGAAGAAGAACATAAAGGTCCTGGAGTGGCCTAGCCAGTCTCCAGACCTTAATCCCATAGAAAATCTGTGGAGGGAGCTGAAAGTTCGAATTGCCAAACGTCAGCCTCGAAACCTTAATGACTTGGAGAAAATCTGCAAAGAGGAGTGGGACATAATCCCTCCTGAGATGTGTGCAAACCTGGTGGCCAACTACAAGAAACGTCTGACCTCTGATTGCCAACAAGGGTTTTGCCACCAAGTACTATGTCATGTTTTGCAGAGGGGTCAAATACTTATTTCCCTCATTAAAATGCAAACCAATTTATAACATTTTTGCCATGCATTTTTCTGGATTTTGTTGTTGTTATTCCGTCTCTCACTGTTCATATAAAACCTACCATGAAAATTATAGACTGATAATTTCTTTGTTAGGGAGGGTATGGCCGATAGGGAAATCCTTGTCTCATCGCGCACCAGCGACTCCTGTGGCGGGCCGGGCGCAGTGCGCGCTAACCAAGGTTGCCAGGTGCACGGTGTTTCCTCCGACACATTGGTGCGGTTGGCTTCCGGGTTGGATGGCGCTGTGTTAAGAAGCAGTGCGGCTTGGTTGGGTTGTGTATCGGAGGACGCATGACTTTCAACCTTCGTCTCTCCCGAGCCCGTACGGGAGTTGTAGCGATGAGACAAGATAGTAGCTACTAAAACAATTGGATACCACGAAATTGGGGAGAAAAAAGAGTCAAATTCACAAAAAAAAGAAGAGGGAGTGTAGTGGACATTTTTAGTGTCCTCTGTGTCTCTGCAAATGCATGTAGCGTATTGAGTCCTGATTATTGTGTTAGGATGTTCTGTGACTGCTCTCGGGGAAGGGACTGATAGAAGAACACAAAGAAGGGAACACATTGTTACTTTTGCCCAACGCCTAGAAACTGTGTGTGCAAGGTCATGATCAGCTTATTGCACCCTGAGAGCAGAGACACCTAGTTTTTGCATGCGTATAAAGAGTGCTGAAGGGAGAGCATCCCTTCAGAGCTTCTGACAAACTTGTACTTAGAGTATTAAGTTGGTTGTAACTTCTCCGGCATTGATACTAAAGACCTGATCATTTAACTTTAAATCCTTAGTGGTAATTTCCATGACAATTTGAACTCCTCCAAAAATACCTGAAGAGAAGACTGTAACAGAAGCTGAAGAGCCCGTCCGTGTTCCAGTCAGTCTGGTTGTGACAGGGCCTCTGGGCTTGCAGCAGCAGGGACTGGAGATGGCAGTGCATAGTGCTGCTCAGGCAGGACAGGCTCTCCCCCTCAAAGTGTCTGAGGACACAAAGGTTTAAGTCAAGAAATTAAGGTCAAGAGAGAGGAACGTTCATCATCAAGACCAAACCCGCAATTCCCTCCTACCTAAATTATATGAATGTGGAAAAACACCATAAAACACCTGTGGTCCTAGCATTAAGAAACACTATCCTATGTCTGTGTAGTAAACATGTGTGGCAGGGTACAAAACACTGATACTGTGGTTTCAAAATCCACTACACAGAGCCAAGTAAGCACTATAGCACTGTAACCAACACAATGACGATATGGCTGAGATAGACTGAGGTAGTTCCACAACAGTGCCCAGCAACAGCATGGGAGGTGAGCACATTTGTTGTATGCACCAGGGGTTGGAACTGGTTCAGGGAACAGAACAGAAAACTGGAAAATAATGACATTTTTCAAAGAACAGAAACTGAACCTAGAATGAAAGTGATCCATACTATTCCAGAACAGAAACATTATTTTAAAAGCATGGGAACTGGTTAATAACATTATTTTACCTTCCATTTTTTTCTAGTCCCACAACAAAATGCAACAAAGCGCCTATGCAAAGTCCTCACTCTGTCCCTCAAACTTTTTTCAGTGTCTGCCTACAAGATGAAAATCTTAGCCTGTGCGTGTTTAGGTGACCTGCCCTTCCCCTCTTCAATTCAGAAGATTTTTAAGTAGCTAGAGAATAATGGGTTAACTTTTTCAATGCTAGTTAAGAATACTATAGGCCGAATTATCATGTTTCACGGTAAGACATGTTTAGAATTTTGGTGCCACTCTGCACACACAAGCTTGTTAGGTAGCTAGCTCAAAGGACATTAAAAGTTCCTCCATAGAAGCCTCCCTCCTATGTATAATTCTGTGGACCCAGCTCTTCAAGCCTCGTCCTCAAACCTTTTTATGAGCATGGCCTTATTTCTATTACAGCATATTGGATGACTGGCATTCATATTCCATTCACTCCACTCAGCTCAATGTAACATCAATACATTTACAGTGCCTTGCAAAATAATTCATCCCCCTTGCAATTTTTCATATTTTGTTGCATTACAACCTGTAATTTAAATGGACTTTTATATGGATTTCATATAATGGACATACACAAAATAGTCCAAATTGGTGAAGTGAAATAATAAATAAAAATGTTTCTTCCAAAAATGTAAAATAATTGAAAAAAAGAAAAAGTGGTTTGTACTCACCCCTTTGCTATGAAGCCCCTAAATAAGATCTGGCATAACCAATTACCTTCAGAAGTCACATAATTAGTTAAATAAAGTCCACCTGTGTGTAATCCAAGTGTCACATGATTTGTCACATGATCTCATTCTATATACACACACACACACCTGTTCTGAAAAGCCCCGGAGTCTGCAACACCACAAAGCAAGCGGCACAAAGAAGACCAAGGAGCTCTCTAAACAGGTCAGGGACAGTTGTGGAGGTGTACAGATCAGTGTTGGGTTATAAAAAAATATCAGAAACTTTGAAAATCCCACGGAGCATTTTTAAATCCATTATTAAAAAAATGGAAAAAATATGGCACCACAACAAACCTGCCAAGTGAGGGCCGCCCACCAAAACTCATGGACTAGGTAAGAAGGGCATTAATCAGAGAGGCAACAAAGAGACCAAAGATAATCCTGAAGGAGCTGAAAAGCTCCACAGCGGAGAATGGAGTATCTGTCCATAGGACCACTTTAAGCCGTACACTCCACAGAGCTGAGCTTTACAGAAGAGTGGACAGAAAAAAGCCATTGCTTAAAGAAAAAAATAAGTAAACACATTTGGTGTTTGCCAAAAGGCATGTGGGAGACTCCCCAAACATATGGAAGGAGGTACTCTGGTCAGAGGAGACTAAATTTGAGCTTTTTAGCCTTCAAGGAAAATGCTATGTCTGGCGCAAACCCAACACCTCTCATCACCCCGAGAACACCATAGCCACAGTGAATCGTGGTGGCAGCATCATGCTGTGCGGATGTTTTCATCAGCAGGGCCTGGGAAACTGGTCAGAATTGTAGGAATGATGGATGGTGCTAAATACAGGGAAATTCTTGAGGGAAACCTGTTTCAGTCATCCAGAGATTTGAGACTGGGCTGGAGGTTCACCTTCCGGCAGGACAATGACTCTAAGCATATTGCTAAAGCGACACTTGAGTGGTTTAAGGGGAAACATTTACATGTCTTGGAATG
Organism: Oncorhynchus tshawytscha; assembly: GCF_018296145.1. Lineage (NCBI taxonomy): Eukaryota > Metazoa > Chordata > Actinopteri > Salmoniformes > Salmonidae > Oncorhynchus > Oncorhynchus tshawytscha. The sequence continues at coordinate 35,408,822 of NC_056430.1, read as the reverse complement.
GCCTCGTCAAAGCCCAGACCTCAATCCAATTGAGAATCTGTGGTATAACTTAAAGGTTGTTGTATACTAGCGGAACCCATCCGACTTGAAGGAGCTGGAGCAGTTTTGCCTTGAAGAATGGGCAAAAATTCCAGTGGCTAGATGTGCCAAGCTTATAGAGGCATATCCCAAGAGACTTGCAACTGTATTTGCTGCAAAAGGTGGCTCTACAAAGTATTGACTTTGGGGGGGTGAATAGTTATGCACACTCAAGTTGTCAGTTTTTTTTGTCTTATTTCTTGTTTGTTTTACAAAAAAATATATTTTGCAACTTCAATGTGGGCATGTTGTGTAAATCAAATGATACCCCCCCAAAAAATAAATTTCAATTCCAGGTTGTAAGGCAACAAAATAGGAAAACTGCCAAGGGGGTAGAATACTTTTGCAAGCCACTGTAGGTACTCACATTTTCCCTGTACCCATCACGAGGTTGCTTCAACCTAGCCTATGAACGAGTTTACAATGTAGGTGCACAGGTCAAAATAATTTTTTGTAATCAAGGTGACAGACAGTGACACATTCAATACCGCCTTTCACACTCTTGCCTGCATCTAGCTGATCTAGGGTGTAAACATTAATCCAACAGTTGCAAATGTGATTTTCTATTAGACAAATGTAGGTATGTTTATCCCCGTTTTGTTCCGTTTGCTTCCGTTTAAGAAACATTTTACAACAGAATTGGCTGATTGAATACACCCCTGATCACACGCAAACAGAGTTCACTTTCATAGCAGCCACATTAACAGCATGATCACTTTGCTCATTGTATATATATATATATATATATGTTTGCTTCTCACAACTATCTATCTATGCGCTCTCCTCCTCTTCGCTTGTGGACTTCAGTGCACAACACATCAGCTGTCTGACCAGGCAAAAAAAACTTTCCAAGCCAAACCTTCATATCATGACTGCTAATTGTTACACACAGCCTACATCGTTGTCACGTCATAGTCAACATAGCTACCAGAACTAACGTGTTAGTAAACCCACTACAATCATGCACTACAGTGTAAAGTCAGAAAGCAGTTACACCGGTGGGCCCCGGTGGCAATAAATTAATAAAACTAAAAGCCACATAGCTAACGTAGCATCCTTTTTTTTTAATATAGACAAATATAGCTAGCCAAATCTCTCTCGCTCTCTCTCGAAAGAAATTAATTTGTTCAAAACTGTTCAACTATTGTCTTTCTCTCTCTCTTTGAGTCAACTACTCACCACATTTTATGCACTGCAGTGCTAGTTAGCTGTAGCTTATGCTTTAAGTACTAGATTAATTCTCTGATCTTCTGATTGGGTGGATAACATGTCAGTTCATGCTGCAAGAGCTCTGATACTGTAGGTTGGAGGACGTTCTCCGGAAGTTGTCATAATTACTGTGCAAGCGGATGAGAACTATATGCCTCCTAGGTTTTGTATTGAAGTCAATGGACCCAGAGAATGACAAACGCTAGCTGTCCTCAGGCTACACCATTGTGCTACCCTACAGAGTGCTGCTGAGGCTTACTGTAGACCTTCATTGCAAAACAGTGTGTTTTAATTAATTATTTGGTGATATGAATATGTTTAGTACAATTTTATCAAAAAAAATAGCTTTTTAAATATTTCACTGTTTTATTTTTATGAAATTCACTGAGGAGAATGGTCCTTCCCTTCTTCTTCTGAGGAGCCTCCATCTGGTGTACACATATGTTGCAGATGTTATCGCGGGTGTAACGAACTGCTTATGTTCCTAGCTCCAACAGTGCAGTAATAACCAACAAGGTGCGAGGAACAAAGCGTCCATGTCTGTCGTTGTGATCTTGCTTACCATCTTACACTAATGGTAGTGATATCTGTGATGGTTGATGTAGTATTCCCTGGTCCCAGACACCTCTGTCTCAGGGAGGGAAACATTTTGATTTAGACTACGGTGGAGCCAGGCAGCAACTTTACACACACAGAGTTGTGTATTATACCTGTGTAAGGATTCAGTTATTGGCTGGATAAGGCTGTCCTCAATTGTCTTATTTAAAACATGTCATTTTGAACTCTGACCATATCAATAGGCATGTAGAGCTGTTTTTGGGCTGGCCCACATAAAAGAGCGAGTAACAATGTGCTAGGGATAAGGATAGGGACGTACTGTTTCATCATGGCCTTCTCTACAGCAGGGTTGTGATGGGGGAGCCGCAGGCTAAAGATCCTGTCCATGAGAACCTGTGCATAGCGTGTGAAGTCCAGGGACACAGAGTCCTCTATCACAGCATCATATGAGCTGGGGTCCAGCAGCACTGTCACATAACGTCCAGCCACACGCACCTACACACACAGACACACACACAGAGACACAGACACACAATTAATAAGGGTGACACAAACAAACACTCACCTTGAATGGTGAAGAATTGAATCTACTATAGATGTATTCGAGAATTAAGGCAAGAACAGATGATCAGGTTAAGGTACATTTACATAGATGATATTGAGGCTAGTGTTTTATGTCCTCCTGAGACCCCAAAAAAGTGTTTGGGGTGAAATGAAAACATTACGAGGATTGAGATTTTGTAAAATATTGTTATTTATCTTTTATTGTAAGTCCAAAATTGTCCCCTGTAACGGTCATTAGGACGTAAATATGAAAACCTTTAACATTACAGTCAATGGGTACAGTAGGTGAAAAACATCTGGTTGTCCACTACAGAGGATATAAGCTCTTATTTAGATCTTATTTAATGTGAAAGAAATATTACACAGTCCTGACAACTCACTTAACTATTCCTGAGGTATTCACTTACTAGAAAACAATTTGAATATCAAAGTCGCAAAAATAATAATTACACACTTCTTTTCAAATTTCTATAAAATGTGCTAATTTTGACAGCAGCCAGTTTTTTAGGAACCAGGAAGATAACGTTGTCAAAGTCACACTTTCACACATGTGATATCATTGAAAAGCCCAGAATGTCATCTCAAAGGGACAACAGGACTTAATACTGTGGCTTATATGGCCTTAGAGATATGGACCAAGAATTGATGTCCACTAGAGGACAAAAATGAATTGCTGGGTGTCAGGAGGATATCGGCACTCTTACCGTGAAGATATCGCCATGCTTCACCTTCATACGGGTTAGGAACTTGGAAGCATCTCTTCCAAACTCAAGGGCATGGCCTAACCACGGAATAACTCCTTTGTCTAAAGGTGGCTCTTTCTCTGACCTGTATAGAAAAGAACAGAATACAATTCATTTTGAAGAGCTAATATTCACACCTATATTTGTTCATATCAACATTACTGATTGCACATATTTTGTATTTTAATATAGTGACTGTACCCATACATCAATTGAATCAATATTTGCATGCCTGGTTCTTATCAGTACATTGTGTAACACAGCTGTGTGTAAAATATATACAGCTTTTCCAGGATGTTTTAAAGCCGGAACTCTCCCATTAACATTTAGAATAGAACAAGCCCATCAGTTCCTCACAACCAAGGATACAGCAACAAGGATGAAAACAGATGTGCCTTCATGAACCAAGTTTACATATAACTGGCCAGCAGAAATAGTCCTTAATTCGACAGAAGTTTCGAGGTCTGGCTGTTTAACCAAACTCCAAACACAGCGTTGAGTGGGAGGATAAATTGTTATATAACAGGCCACTAAACTAACAGATTAAGTCATGTTGTTTACTTCTTATAGTAAATCCATTGGTTTTAGGTTTAACTCAGAATTATCTCAATTGTGCCTCTCGAAAATGATTGACAGGCGACAGCTCATTTATATACATCGCTCAATACAACTATGATATTATCAAGATATATTTAGATTATTTTAGGTTTATGGTAAATACTACTTTATGCTGGGTTAGTTTATACTGGGTAGGCAATACATATATTAATAAGTAGGCTAAGCAAATATGTCCACAGGTGAAAACAAGTTTGAAAAGGCTACAATACAGTATTATACAGAAAGCATGCATGCTATGTTCAATGTATGCATTGCAAAAGTAGAAATTAAATCGAATAAAACAGTGATTTTAGAAAAGGGTACTCACCTAGAGCGTTTCGAAACAAGTATGAATAAGATAAGGATGCCCTGGACAATCAAAAGTATCGTCCAAATCATAGCTCGTAGTCTTGACGATTTACCTGCACGTTGGTGCGCAGCAGTGAAAACATATGAATAATTTAAGACGACAGGGTCCTCCTGATATAGTGCCGTTTTATGTCATCCGATGACGGCGTTCCAGGGTGTTCCCCGACCTCACCCTGCATGTTTCCTCATCCATCTTCCTATCCGCAAGAGCTCACGTAGGACGCCTTAAAAGCCCATTTATGCTTGATCCGAAATTGTGGACGGAGTGTGTGACGCAATTGCAGAGTTTCTGGAGGCATGCAGAGGCCAAATCAAGCTCTGTAGCGTATTGCTGCGCGCCTCTCAAATGTAACAATGTGGAGGGCTCAGTATAGCTCCACATTGAGATTATTGGTTGACAGTAGGTGTGGGCGGGAGGTCCTGTATAAACACAAACTCACTTCTTTGACAACAGCTCTGCAAAGCGCAAAAAGTATGTTTGCTCTGACTTCGCGGAGGCCGCACGCAGTAAATGCTGTATGGCCACAGAAGATGATAATTGACCATTCAGAGCCTTTTAGTGTGCAGTTCACTAAAGATTGGTTCATTTTGAATTACTCTTTTTACTGACTGAGAGTCACGACTCCTTCATTTTAAAGCCAGGCTTCATATGGATGGTGTGAAGCAATTGCGGAGCCTCCGGAGGCATACATAGGCCAAATTGAGCTATGTACAATGGGGAGGACTCTGTATAGCTCCGCATTGACAAAATTGGTTGACACAAACTCACTTCCTTGACAACTTCCTTCACAACAGCTCTGCTCAGCCAAGCACAATAAAAATAAATGCCCTGACTTAAAGCCAATTTATGCTTGACCTATTGTTGTTCTGCTCAGAAAACTTGGGGGGCCAAATAAAACCACCCTCGTTTGCCTGCAAGGAGCTGCCAGTCTGCAAGGAGCTGTCAGTCTGCATGGAGCTGTCAGTCTGTAAGGAGCTGCCAGTCTGCAAGGAGCTGCCAGTCAGCACGGAGCCGCCAGAGCGGTCAGTCTGTAAGAAGCCGCCAGAGCTGTCAGCCTATATGGAGCAGCTAGTGCCGCCAGTCTGCCCAGCGCCGCCAGTGCCCCCAGTCTGCCCAGCGTCGCCAGTCTGCCCAGCGCCGTCAGTCTGCCCAGCATCGTCAGTCTGCCCAGCATCGTCAGTCTGCCCAGCGCCACCAGTCTGCCCAGCGCCACCAGTCTGCCCAGCACCGCCAGTCTGCCCAGCACCGCCAGTCTGCCCAGCGTCGTCAGTCTGCCCAGCGTCGTCAGTCTGCCCAGCGCCACCAGTCTGCCCAGCACTTCCAGATCTGCCAGTCAGCCAGACTCTTCCAGATCTGCCAGTCAACCAGACTCTTCCAGATCTGCCAGTCAACCAGACTCTTCCAGATCTGCCAGTCAACCTGACTCTTCCAGATCTGCCAGTCAACCAGACTCTTCCAGATCTGCCAGTCAACCAGACTCTTCCAGATCTGCCAGTCAACCAGACTCTTCCAGATCTGCCAGTCAACCAGACTCTTCCAGATCTGCCAGTCAACCAGACTCTTCCAGATCTGCCAGTCAACCAGACTCTTCCAGATCTGCCAGTCAACCAGACTCTTCCAGATCTGCCAGTCAGCCAGGATCTGCCAGTCAGCCAGGATCTGCCAGTCAGCCAGGATCTGCTGAAACCACCAGCCAGCCAGGAGCTGGTAGATCTATCGACCTGCCTGAGCTTCCTCTCACTCCTGAGCTTCCTCTCACTCCTGAGCTTCCTCTCACTCCTGAGCTTCCTCTCACTCCTGAGCTTCCTCTCACTCCTGAGCTGCCTCGGTCCCGAGCTGTCCTTCAGTCCCGATCTGCTCCTCAGTCCATTGGGGTTCTGGGTGAGGACTACTAGGCCATGGTCGGCGGCGAGGGTGGACTATCCAGGGACGAAGGGAGAGGGGACTAAGACATTAAAGGAGTGGGGTCCACGTCCCGCGCCGGAGCCGCCACCATGGACAGACGCCCACCCGGACCCTCCCTATTGTTTTGAGGTGCGTTCGGGAGTCCGCACCTTAGGGGGTTCTGTCACGCCCTGGTCAAAGTATTTTGTGTTTATCTTTATGTATTTGGTCAGGCCAGGGTGTGGCATGGGGTTTTTGTAATTGTGGTATGTTTGTCTTGGGGTTTTGGTGGTGGTATTGGGATTGTAGCTTAGTGGGTTGTCTAGCAAGGTCTATGGCTGTCTGAAGTGGTTCTCAATCAGAGGCAGGTGCTTATCGTTGTCTCTGATTGGGAACCATATTTAGGCAGCCATATTCTTTGAGTTTGTCGTGGGTGATTGTCCTTAGTGTCCTATGTGTACTCTTTGTTAGTTTGCACCAGATAGGCTGTTTCGGTTTCGTTTATTGTTTTTTGTAAGTTTGTGTTTCTTTGTTATATTAAACATGGATCGCAATCGACACGCTGCAGTTTGGTCCGACTCTCCTTCATCACCACTATATGAAAACCGTTACAAGCATTTCACAAGTGTCAAAGGCTTTTATTGACAATTACATGAAGTTGATGCAAAGAGTCAATATTTGCAGTGTTGACCCTTCTTTTTCAAGACCTCTGCAATCCGCCCTGGCTTGCTGTCAATTAACTTCTGGGCCACATCCTGACTGATGGCAGCCCATTCTTGCATAATCAATGCTTGGTTTGTCAGAATTTGTGGGTTTTTGTTTGTCCACCCACCTCTTGAGGATTGATCACAAGTTCTTAATGGGATTAAGGTCTGGGGAGTTTCCTGGCCATGGACCCAAAAGATCAATGTTTTGTTCCCCGAGCCACTTAGTTATCATTTTTGCCTTATGGCAAGGTGTTCCATCATGCTGGAAAAGGCATTGTTCGCCACCAAACTGTTCCTGGATGTTTGGGAGAAGTTGCTCTTGGAGGATGTGTTGGTACCATTCTTTATTCACGGCTGTGTTCTTAGGCAAACTCGTGAGTGAGTCCACTCCCTTGGCTGAGAAGCAACCCCACACATGAATGGTCTCAGGATGCATTACTGTTGGCATGACACAGGACTGATGGTAGCGCTCATCTTGTCTTCTCCGGACAAGCTTTTTTCCTGATGCCCCAAACAATCGGAAAGGGGATTCATCCTAGAAAATGACCCAGTCCTCAGCATTCCAATCCCTGAACCTTTTGCAGACTATCAGTCTGTCCCTGATGTTTTTCCTGAAGAGAAGTGGCTTCTTTGCTGCCCTTCTTGACACCAGGCCATCTCCAAAAGTCTTCGCCTCACTGTGCGTGCAGATGCACTCACACCTGCCTGCTGCCATTCCCGAGCAAGCTCTGTACTGGTGGTGCCTCGATCCCGCAGCTGAATCAACTTTAGGAGACGGTCCTGGCGCTTGCTGGACTTTCTTGGGCGCCCTGAAGCCTTCTTCAGAACAATTGAACCGCTCTCCTTGATGATCCGATAAATGATTGATTTAGGTGCAATCTTACTGGCAGCAATATCCTTGCCTGTGAAGCCTTTTTTTGTGCAAAGCAATGATGACGGCATGTGTTTCCTTGCAGGTAACCATGATTGACAGTGGAAGAACAATGATTCCAAGCACCACCCTCCTTTTGAAGCTTCCAGTCTGTTATTCGAACTCAATCAACATGACAGAGTGATCTCCAGCCTTGTCCTCGTCAATACTCACACCTGTGTTAACGAGAGAATCACTGATATAATGTCAGCTGGTCCTTTTGTGGCAGGGCTGAAATGCAGTGAAAATGTTTTTTTTTTTAGGATTGTTTATTTGCATGGCAAAAGGGACTTTGTAATTCATCGGATCACTATTCATAACATGCTGGAGTATATGCAAATTGCCATCATACAAACTGAGGCAGCAGACTGAAAATTAATATTTGTGTCATTCTCAAAACTTTTGGCCATGACTATACAAAGCAGGATCACTAAGTTAGCCAGCTAACTTCAATAAACCAGAAATAACTGTTGATTTCCTGATTCAACAAAGCTAAAGTTGTGTGTTGTTGAGTCAATTAGAACCATGCCAATTTCAAGCTTATCTTTAAAAAAAAATCTAAAGTTATTTCAGAATATTAGGCATATTGGCTGACTAACCCCCCCTGATGTAAGGAAAGAGTACCCACCACTGAGACACTGTTGTCATTGTTTATGAGGCTGGGTGATGCATGAGTGTGTGCAGTCTGTGTCATGAAAAAAGTCCATTACATCAACATTAAAGGGGCAATCTGCAGTAGCTTCATCCATTTTAAAGAGGACTTTCTGAATTAAATAAATATCCACATTGATTCTTGAAGAATCTCTTTGGGCTAACTCTTCCCACTTGCAAACCACAACCTGAAAACAACTGACATTTGATTTCAGTCATGGCAATTAACATTTCTTAATAAAACGAGGCCAAATTAGGAAGTGCAGTCACCCTTTAACACATGTTTGGAAACAAGTTTTATTTACCATAAAGTCTCATGTTACAGAACCTGCCAACAAGTCATCAATGGAGTGGAGAGGTGTGGTCATTTGAACTGATTCCCTCAACAACACAATAGGCATATAAATCAATAGTCTTGCTTACCTACAGTAGCTAAAAGAACAACGGATGATTAATGACTTACATTCAATATAACTGGCACTCAGGTGTAGCAAGACAACTTTTTATAAAGCTTGGGTTTAACATGAAAATTAAACTGGTTGTAGTAAGTAGGCAGTCAACTTTTTTTCACTTCACCAAAACCTTGTCTGTCTATAACAACACAGTAAAACTTAGGAAAGGTTTCCCTTTGAGACACTCACTTTTGGACCTTCAACAAATAAAACATCAAAATAGATTAATCAAATAAATAATGGCAAAAGGTCATTTCTATGCCATTTCTAAAGTATATTCTGTATAGGTGGGGCTTAACTCGGTCACTTAACCTCCTTTTCCCTTTCCTCTGCTGTTTTTTCCTTCCCTGGTTGCTCTTCTAGGGGTTCCCTGACATCTTCTGGGGTTTGGCCAAAGATCCCTGCTGTGCGCTTGAGGAGGAACACCCCTGCGTGTAGGCCCCCTACGTTGACCCAGACAGTGTGGTGCTTCCGCCAGAGTCCTCCCATCCTCGATATGGCCTGAGGGAGACAGATGCACCCGGTCAGAAGACACTCATGGCACAAAGTCATTAAAGTTGACACACCACAGTATTGCTTGAATAAACACCATCTGGCCAAGGGACCACCTATTTCTTTTGATTTATTTCACCTTTATTTAACCAGGTAGGCCAGTTGAGAACAAGTTCTTATTTACAACTGCGACCTGGCCAAGATAAAGCAAAGCAGTGTGACAAAAAACAACAACAACAGTTACACATGGGATAAACAAACGTACAGTCAATAACACAATAGAACAATCTGTATACAGCGTGTGCAAATGAAGTAAGGAGGTAAGGCAATAAATAGGCCATAGTGGAAAAGTAATTACAATTTAGCAATTGACACTGGAGTATTATGTGCAGATGAGGATGTGCAAGCATAAATACTGGTGTGCAAAGAGCAGAAAAACAAAAACAAATATTGGGATGAGGTAGGTAGTTGGATGGGATATTTACAGATGGGCTGTGTACAGCTGCAGCGATCGGTAAGCTGCTCTGACAGCTGATGCTTAAAAAGTTAGTGAGGGAGATATAAGTCTCCAACTTCAGTGATTTTTTTCAATGCATTCCAGTCATTGGCAGCAGAAAACTGGAAGGAAAGGCGGCCAAAGGAGATGTTGGCTTTGGGGATGACCAGGGGAAATATACCTGCTGGAGCGCGTGCTACGGGTGGGTGTTGTTTTCATGACCAGTGAGCTGAGATAAAGCGGAGCTTTACCTAGCAAAGACTTATAGATGACCTGGAGCCAGTGGGTTTGGCGACGAATATGTAGCAAGGACCAGCCAATGGGAGCATACAGGTCGCAGTGGTGGGTAGTATATGGGACTTGTGATAAAACAGATGGCACCATGATAGACTGCATCCAATTTATTGAGTAGAGTGTTGGAGGCTATTTGTAAATGACATCGCCGAAGTCGAGGATCGGCAGGATAGTCAGTTTTATGAGGGTGTTTGGCAGCATGAGTGAAGGAGGCTTTGTTGTGAAATAGGAAGCCAATTCTAGATTTAATTTTGGATTGGAGATGCTTAATATGAGTCTGGAAGGAGAGTTTACAGTCTAGCCAGTCACCTAGTTATTTATAGTTGTCAACATATTGTAAGTCAGAACCGTCCATAGTTGTGAGGCTAGTCGGGCGGGCAGGTGTGAGCAGTGATCGGTTGAAGAGCATGCATTTCGTTTTACTAGCATTTAAGAGTAGTTGGAGGCCACAGAAGGAGTGGTGTAGGGCATTGAAGCTCGTTTGGAGGTTTATTAACACCGTGTCCAAAGAAGGGCCAGATGTATACAGAATGGTGTCATTTGCGTAGAGGTGGATCAGAGAATCACCAGCAGCAAGAGCAACATCATTGATATATAGAGAAGAGAGTCGGCCAGAGAATTTAACCCTTCGACACACCCATAGAGACTGCCAGAGGTCCGAACAACAGGCCCTCCGATTTGACACACTGAACTCTATCAGAGAAGTAGTTGGTGAACCAGGCGAGACAGTCATTAGAGAAACCAAGGCTGCTGAGTCTGCCGATAAGAATACGTGATTGACAGAGTCGAAAGCCTTGGCCAGGTCGATGAAGACGGCTGCACAGTACTGTCTTTTATCGATGGAAACAGTAGACTCAGTCCATACCATACACTAACAACAGATGTTTGTTTGTTCACACAGATATTGGTGTGGACGAATTTAATTTAATAAGACACCACAACCTCCTCAACTACTCATTCTCTGGTTATCCTGGAATTTCCTATTGATGACCGAGCCTTCAGGTACAGACAGGTTAGGACACTCCATCTACCACAGATTACACAGTCTTACTGTATGTGTGGTACATTACACACTTCCGGCGCCGACAGAGATGGCCGCCTCGCTTCGCGTTCCTAGGAAACTATGCAGTTTGTTTTTTTACGTGTTATTTCTTACACTAGTACCCCAGGTCATCTTAGGTTTCATTACATACAGTCGAGAAGAACTACTGAATATAAGATCAGCGTCAACTCACCATCAGTACGACCAAGAATATGTTTTTCGCGACGCGGATCCTGTGTTCTGCCTTACAACCAGGACAACGGAGTGGATTACATGCAGCGACCCAAAAAAACGACTCAGAAAAAGAGGGAAACGAAGCGGTCTTCTGGTCAGACTCCGGAGACGGGCACACCGTGCACCACTCCCTAGCATTCTTCTTGCCAATGTCCAGTCTCTTGACAACAAGGTTGATGAAATCCGAGCAAGGGTAGCATTCCAGAGGGACATCAGAGACTGTAACGTTCTCTGCTTCACGGAAACATGGCTCACTGGAGAGACGCTATCCGAAGCGGTGCAGCCAGCGGGTTTCTTCACGCATCGCGCCGACAGAAACAAACATCTTTCTGGTAAGAAGAGGGACGGGGGCGTATGCCTTATGGCCAACGTGACATGGTGTGATGAAAGAAACATACAGGAACTCAAATCCTTCTGTTCACCTGATTTAGAATTCCTCACAATCAAATGTAGACCGCATTATCTACCAAGAGAATTCTCTTCGATTATAATCACAGCCGTATATATCCCACCCCAAGCAGACACATCGATGGCTCTGAACGAACTTTATTTAACTCTCTGCAAACTGGAAACGATTTATCCGGAGGCTGCATTCATTGTAGCTGGGGATTTTAACAAGGCTAATCTGAAAACAAGACTCCCTAAATTTTATCAGCATATCGATTGCGCAACCAGGGGTGGAAAGACCCTGGATCATTGTTACTCTAACTTCCGCGACGCATATAAGGCCCTGCCCCGCCCCCCTTTCGGAAAAGCTGACCACGACTCCATTTTGTTGATCCCTGCCTACAGACAGAAACTAAAACAAGAGGCTCCCACGCTGAGGTCTGTCCAACGCTGGTCGGACCAAGCTGACTCCACACTCCAAGACTGCTTCCATCACGTGGACTGGGAGATGTTTCGTATTGCGTCAGACAACAACATTGACGAATACGCTGATTCGGTGTGCGAGTTCATTAGAACGTGCGTTGAAGATGTCGTTCCCATAGCAACGATTAAAACATTCCCTAACCAGAAACCGTGCATTGATGGCAGCATTCGTGTGAAACTGAAAGCGCGAACCACTGCTTTTAATCAGGGCAAGGTGTCTGGTAACATGACTGAATACAAACAGTGCAGCTATTCCCTCCGCAAGGCTATCAAACAAGCTAAGCGCCAGTACAGAGACAAAGTAGAATCTCAATTCAACGGCTCAGACATAAGAGGCATGTGGCAGGGTCTACAGTCAATCACGGACTACAGGAAGAAATCCAGCCCAGTCACGGACCAGGATGTCTTGCTCCCAGGCAGACTAAATAACTTTTTGCCCGCTTTGAGGACAATACAGTGCCACTGACACGGCCTGCAACGAAAACATGCGGTCTCTCCTTCACTGCAGCCGAGGTGAGTAAGACATTTAAACGTGTTAACCCTCGCAAGGCTGCAGGCCCAGACGGCATCCCCAGCCGCGCCCTCAGAGCATGCGCAGACCAGCTGGCCGGTGTGTTTACGGACATATTCAATCAATCCCTATACCAGTCTGCTGTTCCCACATGCTTCAAGAGGGCCACCATTGTTCCTGTTCCCAAGAAAGCTAAGGTAACTGAGCTAAACGACTACCGCCCCGTAGCACTCACATCCGTCATCATGAAGTGCTTTGAGAGACTAGTCAAGGACCATATCACCTCCACCCTACCTGACACCCTAGACCCACTCCAATTTGCTTACCGCCCAAATAGGTCCACAGACGATGCAATCTCAACCACACTGCACACTGCCCTAACCCATCTGGACAAGAGGAATACCTATGTGAGAATGCTGTTCATCGCCTACAGCTCGGCATTCAACACCATAGTACCCTCCAAGCTCGTCATCAAGCTCGAGACCCTGGGTCTCGACCCCGCCCTGTGCAACTGGGTACTGGACTTCCTGACGGGCCGCCCCCAGGTTGTGAGGGTAGGCAACAACATCTCCTCCCCGCTGATCCTCAACACTGGGGCCCCACAAGGGTGCGTTCTGAGCCCTCTCCTGTACTCCCTGTTCACCCACGACTGCGTGGCCACGCACGCCTCCAACTCAATCATCAAGTTTGCGGACGACACAACAGTGGTAGGCTTGATTACCAACAACGACGAGACGGCCTACAGGGAGGAGGTGAGGGCCCTCGGAGTGTGGTGTCAGGAAAATAACCTCACACTCAACGTCAACAAAACTAAGGAGATGATTGTGGACTTCAGGAAACAGCAGAGGGAACACCCCCATCCACATCGATGGAACAGTAGTGGAGAGGGTAGCAAGTTTTAAGTTCCTCGGCATACACATCACAGACAAACTGAACTGGTCCACTCACACAGACAGCATCGTGAAGAAGGCGCAGCAGCGCCTCTTCAACCTCAGGAGGCTGAAGAAATTCGGCTTGTCACCAAAAGCACTCCCAAACTTCTACAGATGCACAATCGAGAGCATCCTGGCGGGCTGTATCACCGCCTGGTATGGCAACTGCACCGCCCTCAACCGTAAGGCTCTCCAGAGGGTAGTGAGGTCTGCACAACGCATCACCGGGGGCAAACTACCTGCCCTCCAGGACACCTACACCACCCGATGCTACAGGAAGGCCATAAAGATCATCAAGGACATCAACCACCCGAGCCACTGCCTGTTCACCCCGCTGTCATCCAGAAGGCGAGGTCAGTACAGGTGCATCAAAGCTGGGACCGAGAGACTGAAAAACAGCTTCTATCTCAAGGCCATCAGACTGTTAAACAGCCACCACTAACATTGAGTGGCTGCTGCCAACACACTGTCAATGACACTGATTCAACTCCAGCCACTTAATAATGGGAATTGATGGGAAATGATGTAAATATATCACTAGCCACTTTAAACAATGCTACCTTATATAATGTTACTTACCCTACATTATTCATCTCATATGCATACGTATATACTGTACTCTATATCATCGACTGCATCCTTATGTAATACATGTATCACTAGCCACTTTAACTATGCCACTTGGTTTACATACTCATCTCATATGTATATACTGTACTCGATATCATCTACTGTATCTTGCCTATGCTGCTCTGTACCATCACTCATTCATATATCCTTATGTACATATTCTTTATCCCCTTACACTGTGTATAAGACAGTAGTTTTTTGGAATTGTTAGTTAGATTACTTGTTCGTTATTACTGCATTGTCGGAACTAGAAGCACAAGCATTTCGCTACACTCGCATTAACATCTGCTAACCATGTGTATGTGACAAATAAAATTTGATTTGATTTGATTACCTTTTGAAAGCATTTCTTATCCTGGGTCAGGATGACGGCCTTCCCTGAGCCTGGTCTGGACACCCGGGCCATCTCTCTCAGACAGGGTGGGTACAGGTCCCAATTCTTCTTCCTGGAGCCCATTCTATAACAAAACCACACAATGTACACCTCAGCCACGGAAACAATACCAATACATTCCATGCAGAAATGAGCAATATCTAGGAGGTTTAGTCAATGTTGAGTGTAGGTCCTAATTGAAATAGTTCTGTGGTTCATACCTCTTCCCAAAGGGCATGTCAGTGATGATGATGTCCACTGAGTTGGTTCTCATGGGTAGATGGCACAGGTCCCACTGCACTGTGTCTATGGGCAACCCTGGCGTACTGCAGGGTTGGTGAGTAAATGGAGTTAACACAACTAACGATCAAATGGGTCTCATCACTTTGTCTTGCATTTCTTCTTCAAAGTCTGACTTTGAGGGGTGACTAATTCACATAAAGTAACTTGTGTATGGTTTGATTTGTTGTGTCTCACCTGCTCTTGTCTAGTCTCTTCTTCTGGATGTGACAGATGTTGTTGACTGTGCGGCTCACTGCCATGTCATTGTTGTCTCCGGCCAGGTAGAATGCCTGCTGCCATTCAATGGCTCCCTGATCAGGACAATCAATTACTCAGTAGGCTATACTATCTGATTACTACTTCATGGAAGGCAAAGTCAGTTACCGTAGTCATATTTTCTCTTTTTATTAACAGTGTATTGTGATTCTCCTTCTTACCTCTAAAGGTATTGCTCCAGTTCCACACATGGGATCAAGTATAACATCAGATGCCTGAGGCTTAGAGAGTCTGTCCAATGAAAGAGAAGTATCACAGTTGTCATTTGATTTTCACAAATTTGAATCAATTAGAGGCAACATACTTTAATGAAGCACTAGAATTGCTGTATGTGTTGTGTATATCAAAATAGGTTGCGTCAAGAAATCACAGAACGGGGTTATTTTATCACAATCCGTATTTCACCCATGTATTATCAAAGTGCAGGCATGAGGTACAGAGAGCTTTCCGTTTAGCTTGACTGTACTGAGTGTGAATGGAGGGAGAGTAGGAGACCTGAGCATGCCATAGCACAGGGTGGAGCGCAGCGTGGTGGGTCCAAAGTGGGTGATGTTTCTTCTGTGGAGACTCTCCTCTGTCAGGGCAATGCCAATCACCACCTCAACGTTATGTATGTTCAGAAGGACCTGCCAACACACACACAAACACACAGTGAAATCATAATGAAAACACACTTTCATTTCACATTATGTGACCCCACCTATTTATTTTAAGGTCAAATATTTACTCTCAGAACTGTTATTCCTAACCAGTTTGTTTTTTTGTTGTAATGTAATCAATTAAGTTGTCTCTCGCAGGCTTATCTTGACAAGCCTGGCCAGGGCAGAGGAATTCAGTGGGTGCCAGTCCCGTTGGAACAGGATGCAATGTTATGTTATTTTTACCTCAATATCAAACTTGGTCATGTCTGCTTTCCACTGGAAGAAGTCTTGCACGGCACCACCAAAGTCCCTGGCGGCCTCGTTGGAGGAAAAGCTGTGCTTGTCTCCTGCTCGGCTGCACGTCACACGAAACTTCAGGGCCTTTGGTCCGGGCTCCTGTCCCTCCACCTCCTGTTGATCACCCAGGGGGCTGTTCTCCAGGTCAGGTGACCCGCCCCCTTGGCCTGTAGTAGGTGCCTGAGGCTCCACCTGCAGCTTCTCTATCTCTGCGGTGACCGTCTCCATGGTGTCCATCTCCACAACGTCTTTGTTGGCTTTGCCTCTATCTCTGAAATTTCGGCCTCTCCGTCCCTTCCCCTTAGGACCTTGGGGCCGTCTATGGGGTCCCCTCTTCTTCTTCAGAGAGGTGTTCAGTTTCCAGACCTTTAGTGCGTTGGTCCATGGCAGCTTGGAGGCCAGCTTCTGCAAGTCCTCCAATGTCTCCTCCTGTTGGACAGAATTGGCAGTGTTTCTATCAAATACCCTAACAGGGAAAAAGCATGGTATAAAGTGTAGGGGACTTCTCTTTTATTACCAACATGAATGTTATAATTGAAGTGAATGTGTAGGGGCTGTATGAATTCAGGTTGGCTGTGCTGTAATGAAAAGAGACATACCTTTGAGTCTTTAAACTGATAGTTGTCATACTCTTCAACCACAACAAACAGGTTGTCCACAGACCTCAGATTATGGACCTAGAAAGAGGAGGCACAGGTAAAAAAGCTAGGTTATATTTTGAATTTACTCAATGGTACTGTAACAGCCAGGTGAACAAACCATTATGAATGTGTACAAAATTAATCAAAAGTTTGATGCATTGTATTTTTAAAAATCTGACCACAATTCTATCCTCCTGATTCCTGCTTACAAGCAAAAACTTAAGCAGGAAGTACCAGTGACTCACTCAATACGGAAGTGGTCAGATGACGCTGATGCTACACTACAGGACTGTTTAGCTAGCACAGACTGGAATATGTTCCGGGATTCATCCAATGGCATCGTGGAATAATAATATGTTGTTCTGCCCCTGAACAAGGCAGTTAACCCACTGTTCCTAGGCCGTCATTGTAAATAAGAATTTGTTCTTATCTGACTGGCCTTGTTAAATAATACATATTTTTTTAAATACACCACATCAGTCATCGGCTTCATCAATAAGTGCATCGATGACGTCATCCCCACAGTGACTGTACGTACATATCCCAACCAGAAACCATGGATTACAGGCAACATCCGCATCGAGCTAAAGGCTAGAGCTGCCGCTTTCAAGGAGCGGGAGACTAATCCAGATGCTTATAAGAAATCCTGCTATGCCCTCAGACGAACCATCAAGCAAGCAAAGCGACAATACAGGATTAAGATTGAATCCTACTACACCGGCTCTGACGCTCGTCAGATGTGGCAGGGCTTGAAAACTATTACAGACTACAAAGGGAGACCCAGACACGAACTGCTCAGTGACACGAGACTACCAGATGAGCTAAATGCCTTTTATGCCCACTTCGAGGCAAGCAACACTGAAGCATACTCTCGGTAGCCGATGTGAACAAAACATTTAAATAGGGCAACATTCCCAAAGCCACTGAGTCAGACGGATTACCAGGATGTGTACTCAAAGCATGTGTGGACCAACTGTCTAGTGTCTTTAATTACATTTTCAACCTCTCCCTGACCGAGTCTGTAATACCTACATGTTTCAAGCAGACCACCATAGTCCCTGTGCCCAAGGAAGCAAATGTAACCTGCCTAAATTATTACTGCCCCGTGGCACTCACGTCGGTAGCCATGAAGTGCTTTGAAAGGCTGGTCATGGCTCACATCAACAGCATCCTCCCGGACACCCTAGACCCACTCCAATTCGCATACCGCCCCAACAGATTCACAGATGACGCAATCTCAATCACACTCCACACCGCTCTTTCTCACATGGACAAAATGAACACCTATGTGAGATTGCTGTTCATCAACTACAGCTCAGCGTTCAACACCATAGTTCCCACGAAGCTCATCACTAAGCTAAGGACTTTGGGACTAAACACCTCCCTCTGCAACTGGATCGTGGACTTCCTGACGGGCCTCCCCAGGTGGTAAGAGTAGGCAACAGGTGGTAAGAGTCTGCAATGCTGATCCTTAACACTGGGGCCCCTCAGGGGTGTGTACTTAGTCCCCTCCTGCATTCCCTGTTCACCCACGACTGCGTGGCCAAATACGACTCCAACACCATCAATAAGTTTGCTGACGACACAACAGTGGTAGGCCTGATCACCGACAAGATGGCCTATATGGAGGAGGTCAGAGAACTGGCAGTGTGGTGCCAGGACAACAACCTCTCCCTCAATGTGAGCAAGACAAAGGAGCTGATCGTGGCCTACAGGAAATGTTTTCTTCTTGAACTGCACTGTTGGTTAAGGGCTTGTAAGTAAGCATTTCACGGTAAAGTATACACTTGTTGTATTTGGCGCATGTGGAAAACAAAGTTTGATTTGATGCCCACACAAAGAATAATAGGCTTTTTATCAAGCATTTAAACTAGGCTTAAATGGCATCTGTATTTTATCATATTCACAACACTCTTGTAATAGTCATATTAAAGTAGCCAAAAAAGGTGGTTTTGCAATACTCGTAAATCAAGATGAAAGGATATTGACTAATTCTGCAGTTACAGTAATAGGAAATGTAGGTTGGGTCGTTCCACCGATAGAGTGCTTTTCGGGCAGTGTAATTTGGTAAAAGAAAACAAATTATTTCACCTAATTTTAACATTATGTCATAAAGTACACATGTTCAACTTGATAAAAAACATGTTTTCCCATCTCAAGAGGTTAAATTAAGAAAACTTACAATTAGTGCCAATTAAAGTAACAGATTTGATGTAACAGGATTGAAATTATCATAACTCCCCTTGTGACAGGGGAAATTGAAGCTTGCTGTGTGCAACAGGGAGGGGCAATTGAATGCAAGCTTCATGGTTTTTATATATATATATATATATATTATATATATATTTTTTTACATTTCTAGCCTATCTATCTATGGGTAACGGGGTTGACGTGTTATGCTCAACCCACTCAGTTTTCCTCCACAAAATGGCCAAAGAGCAGAACCAGCTCACCATAGCATCTCCCACCTGTAGCACACGCTCCAGCAGGTATATCTCTCTAGTCACCCCCAAAACCAATTCTTTCTTTGGCTGCCTCTCCTTCTAGTTCTCTGCTGCCAATGACTGGAACGAACTACAAAAATCTCTGAAACTGGAAACACTTATCTCCCTCACTAGCTTTAAGCACCAACTGTCAGAGCAGCTCACAGATTACTGCACCTGTACATAGACCACCTATAATTTGGCCCAAACAATTACCTCTTTCCCAACTGTATTTAATTAATTTATTTTGCTCCTTTGCACCCCATTATTTTTATTTCTACTTTGCACATTCGTCCATTGCAAAACTACCATTCCAGTGTTTTACTTGCGATATTGTATTTACTTTGCCACCATGGCCTTTTTTGCCTTTACCTCCCTTCTCACCTCATTTGCTCACATTGTTATATAGACTTGTTTATACTGTATTATTGACTGTATGTTTGTTTTACTCCATGTGTAACTCTGTGTCGTTGTATCTGTCGAACTGCTTTGCTTTATCTTGGCCAGGTCGCAATTGTAAATGAGAACTTGTTCTCAACTTGCCTACCTGGTTAAATAAAGGTAAAATAAAATAAATAAATGTTTCTTTAAAAAAAAGAAGGAAGTTTCACCATAGTAAAACGAGAGTTAAGTTCACGTAACAGGGTTGACATTAAAACGTATTTACTAATCATAATCTTCAGAAATGATTTTGTTGTTTTGACACCAGGCATACCCTGTCGGCAAAGCCAATGGCATCTTACCTGTGAGAGCTTATCTGTGGTTATTTGGAAGTATATTCGACCGCGGTCCTTGCTTATTGTTGCATCAGCCCCAATCTTCTCCTGGACTTCCTCTGCAGCAGTGTTTTCAAACCCTGTGGGGACTGTTGCTCCAATGGTGACCGTAATGACCTCACAGTCTGACTCCCCATCACTGGCAGACTGGCTGCTTGTCTCCACACCCACCGCCAGGGGGCACTGCTGCCCCTCAATACTGTCTTGTGAAGACATGGTACTGTAAGCTGCCAATCACTGGATAAATAATGCACTTTGATGTTCCCAGTGACTACAAGAAGCAGGAATGTACCTGGAGAAGATATATAGAAACACCATTGTACACAAATAGTACAAATCACCACGGGGTTGCTGTAGGCTTGACTGAAATATTTTCTCAGCAAGCACATGTCAGATATATCTGCTATTATGGCTAGCCAGCTAATTGGCCGAAGCTACTCGAGTCAAAACATCTGGCAACAGCTATCAGCATTCCTTTTAATCAAATGGTTGTTTGGTGAAACCTACCGGTGTTTTGCTGTTTAAAAGCTCAGTGCATGGCTTGTTCACTGCACTCTCATGGTTCCTCAAACAACTGCAAACGGAAACCCATGTGGGTAACAGAAGTACTTCCGGGTTACAGCAACGAAAATAAAAAGTTCCGCGTTTCATATTCCTTTCTGATTTATCACTAGTTGTGGATTAATACAAATAGGTCAGTAGATAAACGTATTTTCGTTGACGTGTTATTATTATATTATCATGGATAAAGTTGCTTAGCGAACATTATATAGCTGTATCTACTAGCTTGTATAGCAGCTGGTGTCAAAAAGGTACATTTCCGGTAATTTTCCATGAAAATTTTCAACGGACTGTTTGTAATGTTGGGAATTTTAGAAGCACTTCTGTATTTTTAATGTGGAGAAACACGGTACTCTTTTTGAAAGGAGCCATTCTTTATACTTCAGCAATACATATATTATATTTGCTACATCAGGACAGGATACCATTGTTAACGATATCCTCCCTAGTGAGTAAGGTAAGTTATGGTTTTGATTGATCATCTTGTTCTTTAAATAACTACACACTTATCTATTTCCACACAAGCTAAAACACATGTATATAAAAACATTTCAAGCCCAATAGGCTAATCATACTTCCAACTTATTGTTTTATTAATTTCCCAGTGCATACTGTAGGCTGCCTTTAACATTTCATGTTTCATGCTGTTATGTGTTGGCTAATTTAAACATTCCCACTTTATTTCTATAGGGGGAAGAATGCCACGTTTAGTATCAGATGTGTGGAAGCATTTCACCCCAGCCATTAATGACGATGGGAAGACTATGTACATGTGCAACTACTGTACAAAGCAGTATGTAAAGAATGCCACAAAGTTGCAGGTGCATTTAACCAAATGCAAAAATGCAACATTATATCAAAGCGCACAAGAACCATTGTTCTGCCATACAATGGAAGACCACAGCCAGAAGAATGCCGATGAGTGCCTGGCTCGAGCTGTATATGCCACCGGCTCACCCCTCATGCTCAGTGAGAATGTGTACTGGAAGAGATGTTTCAATGTTATTTGCCCTGGATACTCTCCTCCAAACAGAGATGCTCTGTCTACTAATTTACTGGAAGCTGAGTTCAACAGAGTGCAAGGAAAGGTGAAGGAAACAATAGAGAAGGCAGACAGTGTTGCTGTTGTCTCCGAAGGGTGGTCAAATGTACAAGGTGATGGCATCATAAACTACATTGTCTCTACTCCTCTACCATTGGTTTTCAAGACGACCGACAAAAAGGACAACACACACACGAGCACGCACATTGCTGATGAGCTGAAGGCTGTAATCAATGACGTTGGACCACAGAAGGTGTTTGCTGTTGTTACTGATAGTGCTGCAAACATGAAGGCTGCCTGGGCACAAGTGGAGGAGGCCTACCCTCACATTACACCTATTGGGTGCATGGTTCATGGGCTTAACCTACTCATCAAGGACATCATGAGTTTGCAAACAATGGAAACACTATACAAGACAGCCAAGCAGGTTGTACAGGATGTCAGGAGCAAAGAGGAAGTGTCAGCAACCTACAGCAATAAAAATACAAAGAAAAATAACACCACACTAAAACTGACCTGCAACATTAGATGGGCTGGGGTTGTCACCATGTACAGCAGCCTTCTGAAAGACAAGGAGTCTCTGCAAGAAATGGCAAGATCACAGTCTGTGGAAATTGAAATCTCCATCAGGAAAATACTGCTTGATGATGTGTTTTGGGAGAGAGTGGTTCGCAATCTTACGCTACTCTCACCGATCGCATTTGCCATTGATCAGATTGAAGGAGAGGATGCTGTCTTGTCAGATGTTCTCAGGCTTTTTGCTGATTTAAAAGACAAAATCAGCACAGCCCTACCTTCAGCCTTGCTACTCAACACAGAGGAGACGGCAGTTGTTCGATTTCTGGAGCTGTGTGGAGAGTTTTGTATCAAGCCAATTCACGCAGCAGCATACATGCTGGATCCAAAGCATATTGGGAAACAAATACTTTCTGGAGAACAGATCAACAGCGCATACTATGTGATTTCTACCCTCTCACACCACCTCAATCTTGATGAGGGCAAAGTTCTGGCAAGTCTGGCAAAGTTTTCTACCAAGCAAGGCCTTTGGAATGGGGATGGGATATGGCAATCATGCCAGCACATTTCTCCCTACACCTGGTGGAAGGGTCTCTGTGCATCTGAGGCCCTGTCACCCATCGCCTCTGTGATCCTTCAGATCCCACCAACATCAGCAGCTTCTTTGCGCCTCAGAGCATTCTTTGGGAAAACCAAAACAAAGGTGGGCAACAGTTTAACAAACAACAGAGTGGAGAAATTGGTGGCTATTAGGGCGAACCTTAACCTTTTTGAGCCAGGAACAGAACTAGGGTCCAGCACACAGCTTCAGAGTGACACAAAGGAGGAAATGGACATTAAATCAGAGTCTGAGTGAACAACTAAGGATGGAAAAGGGACAAAATATGAACAACGAGCTTAATAAGTGGACAGGTCATTTATTTTTATTTTTAGATGGGGGGTTCAGGTGCACATGAGAAATCATTTGAAATTGATAGTTTTGTTAAAATAATGTTTTTTGGATGGATAATTTGAGCAATGTTACAAAGTAGGCTACAAGAACAATGTTAGGCTACTGTTGGATTCTAGCTTGAAATATACTTATTCATGTTACCATACCAGAAACATACCAGAACTTATTGATTACTTTACATGTATAAGGAATGTGTTAGGGTCGATGAAGGGTACAGAGGAACTCTGTGTGTGGAAAGTTACTGAGTGATATGGAAAGTTACCGAGAGGGAAAATGGGAAGTGCAGAAAGTTGATATTCTGTTCAAATATGTTATCGTTGAATATGAATGTTTCTAACGAGGGAGGCAAAGGGCAACAGTAGTCTAGTTTTAGTACCTGATAAGGCAGACCAGTTGCTGCGGAACCAGGACCACGAGGGATGTGGGACTCAACTCGAGATAAGGTCAACAGTTGAAGACAAAAGACACTGCTGGGAGGGGGGCCACAGAGGCCCACCATGAAGGCCATCTGAACACAGTCCTATCTCACCCACACATATTTCCAAGCCCATGAGGGTCCTAGACTTAGGCAGGGCCATAACAATACCAGTAAGAGGAATCTACTATGTTTCTGCCTAACAACAGACACTACTTTCCTATCTTAGACATGCAAGGAGATGACTCTGCCTAGTTGGAAGGTATAAAGATGTGCTTGTGTGACTTGTATGTTGTCTTTGCAGCTGTATGACCCAGTGGGTGAATAAACTTGGTTTGAGCTTTTCCTAGTTGTTTGTTTGAGTTTTTACTCTGTTCAGAACCTAGCACTACTTAATTGAAGTTCAAAACCTAAGTCAATCCTGTTATTTGTATGGAAGAGTAAGTCTTATTTGATGACAAAGAGAACAAAAGAGTAAGTCAGTGTGCAAAAAATCCCCACAAAAAGTCCCATGGTACACTTCCCATTTGGAGATATCCCAGGATTTCACAACCCTGGGCAAAGATTATAGGAGGCATGCGATGAGTTTACAATAAATCACCAGAAGAGGGTGGTAGTGAACCACAGGTGAATAGACTAGATATAGGCATGCAGAACTGGCAAGCAGATAAACAGTCGACTGGAAATTAAAATATTGATTTGATGGTCTGATTTGAAAAAAACTCCAACAAAGGACTTCACATGTTACAGTGACAAGAATGGGATTATACCACAAATGGCTTTACAGGCCTAAAGTTATTTGCAATCTATCTGGATGTGAGCAATAACTTATGTAACTTAAAGTTACATTAAGAATACCACACCTGGCCCTTGCCAAGCACAACGTTATTGGCTAAACCCAATCTAAGGGAATTGTTTTGCTATGCTTCATTAAAAGCAGTTGGGACTATAAACATCTTCTAGCCTTCCTAGAAAAGGAGGGCTGAACAGGCCCCCATTAACATCGACGGGACTGAAGTGGAGCGGGTCGAGAGTTTCATGTTCCTTGGTGTCCACATCACCAACAGACTATCATGGTCCAAACACACCAAAACAGCTGTGAAGAGGGCACGACAACTCCCTTTCCCCCTCAGGAGACTGAAAAGATTTGGCATGGGTACCCAGATCCTCAAAAAGGTATACAGCTGCACCATCGATAGCATCCTGACCGGTTGCATCACCGCCTGGTATGGCAACTGCTCGGCATCTGACTGTAAGTCACTACAGAGGGTAGTGTGTAAGGCCCAGTGCAATACTGGGGCCGAGCTTCCTGAAATCCAGGGCCTACAGTTTTAGACTGAAATTTACATACACTTAGGTTGGAGTAATTAAAATGTGTTTTTCAACCACTCCACAAATGTCTTGTTAATAACAAACTATAGTTTTGGCAAGTCGGTTAGGACATTACTTTGTGCATGACACAAGTAATTTTTCCCAAAATTAAGAAATCAGCGAAGACCTCAGAAAAACAATTGCAAACTAAAAATATGGTTCATTCTTGAGAGCAATTTCCAAATGCCTGAAGGAACCACGTCCGTCTGCACAAACAATAGTATGCAAGTATAAACACCATGGGACCACGCAGTCGTCATGCCGCTCAGGAAGGAGACGCGTACTTTGGTGCGAAAAGTGCAAATCAATCCCAGAACAACAGCAAAGGACCTTGTGAAGAAGCTGGAGGAAACAGGTACAAAAGTATCTATATCCACAGTAAAATGAGTCCTATATCGACAATCTTAAAGGCCGCCCAGCAAGGAAGAAGCCACTGCTCCAAAACAGCCATAAAAAAGCCATCTACGGTTTGCAACTGCACATGGGGACAAAGATCATACCTTTTGGAGAAATGTCCTCTGGTCTGATGAAACAACAATAGAACTGTTTGGCCATAATGACCATTGTTTTGTTTGGAGGAAAAAGGGGGAGGCTTGCAAGCCAAAGAACACCATCCCAACCGTGAATCACAGGGGTGGCAGCATCATAGATGGCATCATGAGGAGATAAATGATGTGGATATATTGACATCTCAAGACATCAGTCAGGAAGTTAAAGCTTGGTCGCAAATGGGCCTTCCAAATGGACAGTGACCCCAAGCATACTTCCAAGTTGTGGCAAAATGGCTTAAGGACAACAAAGTCAAGGTATTGGAGTGGCCATCACAAAGACTTGAGCTCAATCCTGTAGAAAATTTGTGGGCAGAACTGAAAAAGCATGTGCGAGCAAAGGAGACCTACAAACCTGACTACGTTACACCAGCTCTGTCAGAAAGAATGGGCCAAAATTCACCCAACTTATTGTGGGAAGCTTGTGGAAGGCTACCCAAAACGTTTGACCCAAGTTAAACAACGTAAAGGCAATGTTACCAAATACTAATTGTGTGTATGTAAACTTCTGACCCACTGGGAAAGTGATGAAAGAAATAAAAGTTTAAATAAATAATTCTCTCTACTATTATTCTGACATTTCACATTGTTAAAATAAAGTGGTGATCCTAACTGACCTAAAACAGGGATTTTTTAAATGGATTAAATGTCAGGAATTGTGAAAAACTGAGTTTAAATGTATTTGGCTAAGGTGTTTGTATATACTAGGCGTTGTCAGAGGAAGGCCCAAAAAATGGTCAAAGACTACAGTCACCCAAGTCAAAGACTGTTCCCTCTGCTACCGCAAGGCAAGTGGTACTGGAGCGCCAAGTCTAGGAGCAAAAGGCTCCTTAACAGCTTCTATCCCCAAGCCATAAGACTGCTGAATAACTAATCAAATGGCCACCCTGATTATTTACATTGACACTCCCCCTTTGTTTTTACACTGCTGCTATTCACTGTTTATTATCTATGCATAGTGTAAGGGTTGTCGTCGGTGGAAGAAGGATCGGACCAAAGTGGTAAGTGTTCATGATGATATTTAATTGAAACGAACTGAACACTGAAATACAAAACAATAAACGATGTGAATAAAATGAAAACCGAAACAGTACCGTGTGGCCCAAACACTCACACGGAAACAAACACCCACAAACCAAAAGTGAAACCCAGGCTACCTAAGTATGATTCTCAATCAGAGACAACTAACGACACCTGCCTCTGATTGAGAACCATACTAGGCCGAACACAAAAACCAACATAGAAAAACAAACATAGACTGCCCACCCCAACTCACGCCCTGACCATACTAAAACAAAGAATAAACTAACAGAACTATGGTCAGAACGTGACACATAGTTACTTTACAAATTACCTTGACTAACCTGTATCCCCCAACATTGACTCAGTACCGGTACCCCCTGTATATAGCCTAATTTTTATGTACATTTATTGTGTTACTTTTTGATTGATAATATTTACTAAATACATTTGTTTTTCTTAACTCTATTTCTTGAACTGCATTGTTGGTTAGGGGCTTGTAAGTAAGCATTTCATGGTAAGGTCTACACCTGTTGTATTCGGCGCATGTCACAAATAACATTTGATTTGATCACCCTAACTTAAGTGGGTGAAAATGAATGCATGAGTTGAAATTCTAAAAAGAGAAAAGAGAGAGAAAGAATAGAAACAACACCATGGCAGCCTGTATCACAGGACTGGGTTTCTGTGGTCCAGATGGGATTGTTTGTTGCTCCCTGCTGCAAGGGGCTGGAGGGGCTGTAGCTGCCTGCCCACCTGAAAGATCCATCCACCAAACACAAACCTCTGTTAACCCTCACACACTCCACTTTGTCAGCCATTCCACACACACACACACACACACACACACACACACACACACACACACACACACACACACACACACACACACACACACACACACACACACACACACACACACACACACACACACTCCCAATCCCAAACAAGAAAAGAGAGGGGGTAAAATATAGAAAGAATGAGAAATAACAAGAACAAAAGAGAAATATATTTTTTAAAAGTGGGTAGCTTATCAAAACTGCTGTATTTGTTTGACATCTTTCTCCCAGGCCAATATACGTTTCATAGTGTACGTTCTGTTTATAATTAGGGGAACCTGACAGCTTGCCCAGGAAAATGAGTTCTCCATGGAAGGGTGGCCATGAGAACTGTATTTCCTCTCAGTCTATCCACTGTTTTCCAGAAAAGGAATGAAAAAGTAGGTCTACCTGACATTAGCAATATTTATGTTTGATAAAATGGCTTATTATTATGCTGTATAAGACATGCCATATCCAAGAAGGAGGGATGAAAGCCTATAATCTTTAAACAGTGTCACCTCTGCTCTCTTGAGGAATCATGCATTCGTCTTTTTCATGCTTAGGATATATTGCATACACCCCTTTATTTGTTTGTTCAGACCATAGTTGTAGTCTGGTCAGTCCTACACATCTGGGGTTTTGAAAATCAATCATCACTTTCCTTTCACCACCCATCCTTAGCACTTATCCATACTTATCCAGTAAATGGGGAGTAGAATAACTGTTCCTGTACGTCACATCTACATATTTGATTAATTGTCCCTTGTGAAAGTGTGACGAGCAGCTGCGATTGTCATCGGCTGGAAGTCTAGTTCAGTGCTTGAGTTAACTCTCATCTATCATCGAACACCAGACCAGCTATACTGTATATTGGGGAACATCCCACAGAACGTGCCTTTTTTTCTTTGTGAAAAGTGGTGAACAGATAGTGGTATTGCAACTACATGTTACAACTAGCCAGGTATAATAAGGGCTCAGAGTTTTCCCTGGTCATGGTCAGGAAAAACTCAGGGCTCTAATTGTAACTAAGTTTGCAAGAAGCACACCATCCAGCACTATTCTTAATACTGTACATGTGAAGCCATAACAATCAAACATAATTTGAGTTTGCTAATTAAGCTAATAGAGTTTTGTACTCCTCCGTGTTAAAAGTTACACATAGATTAGTCTGTGTGGAGTCTGAGAGGACCGTGGGTGTTTGTTGATGCCAGAGAAAGAACACTCCCACACAGCAGGTGGCTACATGGTGCTGCAGACAGAGGGTCAGAGAAATCTATACAAAAACAATCTCAAACTGCAGGAACTTTAAACATATAGGTAAGTTCTAGATAAAATCCATCAGTATTATATGAAATAATGTTATTAGCCAAATAAGTGATATGAGAGGAGGATAGATAGAGGCATATAAAAACCCAATAGAACACAGGGTGAGGTCTGGTAACTCATCTCAGGGTTAAGTATGAGGTACCTCTATGTGTTTGTACCAAACAGTCCTGTCCATCCCTATTATAGTCCTCTATCAGCATCCCACAGCCCTGGGGTCACTCATAAGGGGCCACAGTGACACTCTCCTTTTGTATGCCCCTCCCCTTTGGTCCATCCAATCAGCACAATTAGAGCTTCCACTCCTGCCACTTCTGCTGAGTGTCAGATGGCCACGGAGTGTCTGTCTGGATAACTATACTCACACTCAATGTACGTTCCAAATGGCACCCTATTCCCTATGGGCCCTGGTCAAAAGCAGTGCACTATAAAGGGAATAGGGTAACATTTGGGAGGTACCCTCTGACACTTCTCCTCTATTCTCAGTGTTGGGCCTATAATCTCCCACTGAGTGAAGCTGAGAATGCAGGCTCTGGCTCTCCAGCATGACTTTATTCACTAGCATGAAATGGAGCTCTAAGCAATCACATATGATAAAGGAAAAATCCTTAGGGATTTAAAGGGTCTTTGGTGAGAGTGTTCCACAGGGTCTCTCTCAATGTGGTATTACTCATAAGGGGATAAGTGACTGCTAGACGAGCTGTGCTAATACGATTCTATACCTACTTTGAAGTCAATATGATCACATATGCACTTCGTTTCTGGTTTGTAGCATTGACCAAACACTGCATGGTTTAAATAGGTATACATCTTTGTTATACATACAGAGGAGGAATACTGAGGATTCTAGTTTCATATGAATCAGGTAATTCAAAGGGTCCCACTGGATGTTTTGTCATATTACTATATTTATTTGTAATTCATGTACAAAAGCACTACCTCTTCATTTTTATACACAGGGCTCCTCACAACTTTGTGTGTGTTGTGTGCCATCTGGGGAAGTTAAGTAATGAGAGCAGAAGACACATTTATTTTATTCACTGTACCATGGAAAATAAAGATGTACTCTATTCAGGGCTGTGAAATGATAGAAAACATTTAACCAAGTTAATTGCAGGATTTGCTGTGATTAACCATGATTAAGAGTCTATAATCCAAGTAACATTAAAAAAATCTGCATCAAAATCTGTCAATCTAAGCTACAGATCTCTGCGTCTCAGTCCACCGAATCTGCCTATGTTGGCCTTCCGCATCTGCGGTGGAAGGTGGCCGAACTTGGTGGCCGAACCGTGAGACATCCTGAAAATGTAAAAAAAAATGTTTTTGTAAATTGGTCTTCTCACGTCTGTAGCATCCGAACGGTTTGGTCTGCAAATTAAAATGACCACTCTGTGGAAACAGAACACAATGGTGTTCTTCGTTTTGATCTATGACCCCCACAAGTGTCACGGGACTCATCTGAAGGTAACCCATATAAATTAATGGAAGTATGGAGGTAGTTTTGTGCCAACAAAAATGAGGGGTTAAATGTGTGTCCAAAAAAACTACAATATATAACTGAGCTTTCTTTAGATCTCCTAAATATAGGACAGGCACTTCAAAACCTTATTATTACTATTGGACTGTCTTTTTAACTGACTTTTTTCCATTCATGAATGTGTTATTCAATGCGTTTCTATGGGCTATAGTAGAGAAAAAAGAAGAAACCCACACACTGATCTTGCTAGTATCACTGCTCTTTATTAAGCTTTACGTATTGGCCCCATGGTCCTCGCCAGAGCTTCTGTGTATGTTTACAATCTGCACCCCTATGCAGACATCGCTCCCTATGGGCGAAATTCAATATTTTTTCAAATAATATTTCTATATAAAGCATTACAAGAATCATGAAAAATGGTGCACTAAAATTAAAAAAGTTAACTGATTAACTTTGACAGCCCTAATTGTGTTATGTTGTACTAAGCATTTGCAGAAACCTGACATCAGGGACATTATCAGGGAACTCCTGAAAATGATTGACCATAGTATTAGACCGCCACTCCTCCCCCTTGGATTTCAGTCAAGGCCTTAGAGTAAACTAGAAAGAGTCCCGGGCCTCTCTCACTTAGTTGAACAAATTAAATTCAGTGACTCATAAACTGAATTCACTTAACGGTGACAAAGAACAATACAGAGCCCAGTGCAGCTGAGATCCAGATGTGGATCATAAAATAAAAACTTTGAGGCCAGTTTATGATGCAGGAAATATTGAAGATTTCTAATGAGTGTACAGGGGCAATGACAATTAATGGGACCATAACGAGACATGTTTCTTTTATCTATTTTCACAAGGTGGAATAGAATGGGTCACTAACAATGCCAACAAATAGGTATTGTTATGGAATTCCCCTACCTGTGTGTAACTTTGAGGTTGCCTTATTCCTGCGATGCTAGCGGGTCACAAACCAGCAAATACAGCGAGCAGGGTCGCTCTCTTTCAGGTATCATTTTTTCTTCTTCTGTTCCAGTGAATATTGTTATTTTATAGTAATTATTTGGCATGGATTTTTAATTTTTCACCAAAGATATCAGCTATGTCAGCAGTCATCTCATGCATATTTCTTGTCACTGTAAAGGGCAGGCCTTCGAGAAAATGTCGTTTTGGTGAACTGAGAGAGAATCTAAACTGAATCAATATGAAGCGAATGCAACCCAACGCTGGCACCCACCGCATCGAATCAATAGACAGAAAGTGACATGACTCATTTTATTTTCCATTCAGGTATGACATGTCTATTGTGAGTAACAATGTTTATGGACTGTGAGGAAACCAATCCTACACTGGAGAAAGTAATGTATATAGCTCTCATTAGGGATTCCTCTGAGCCTGGGAGTGTACAGCGCCTTAGTCATTTCTCAGGGATTATTGGTAATATGAAAGGCTATAATGTCCATGCAAAGCCATCCCTGGATGGATTAAGTGAGCGAGCGTGCGAGAGGAGAAGAGATGAGAGGAAAATTATGGATCTCTCCTGGAAGCTTATCCCCCTCTCTGCAATCTCATATCTCTGATGAGCCCTGACTTCTGACCTCCAGCAGTCAAAGGTCAAGTCGGGTATTCACACTCTCTCACTCCTACCTCTTTACTTCAACAGATGATTACACTCTCCTTTCTCCCAGTGGTATAATATGTACGAAATGTATTATTAATTTAGCTACTGATCCCAAGGTGTAATATTGCTGGATTTTACACTTGTAGTTTTTTGGGGGAATATTCCCAAGCAGAGATAATTTGCTGCATTTGTAAAGAGACACCACTTTTTCGTAATAGTTGTTTTTTGTATGAAAAGCAAATTATGTAGCATATTATAGAAAGTATCTACAGAGAAACACCACAGCACCACAGAAATGAACCTCAATGTAAGGTTTCAAATACCAAAGTGTTATATTATATTCATTATTTCTCTCTCTTACAGTATGATTCTAATTCTGTTTCTCTGACAAGGCCCAGACAGAATCCCTGGATGTGGACATTGTTTCCCTTGTGCCTCAGTTTGGTGTGGAGACTAGCAGTGGCTCCCACTCTGGCTCTTTAGAATGAAATACTGAACATGCTTCACAATGGATCTTTGTGCCTGAAAAACAGTGAAGTCATAGTTTCCCAGGCTTCCTCCCCCCTGAGATGCCTAGCAATGAGGGGGAGAAGGGAGGGGGGAGAGGCTCAGACTTTTTTTGTGGTAAACAAAGGATCAGAATCCATCGGGGTGTCACTCTGGTCTTCTAGGGGTCTTCTTCTCCAAGTCTCTTAGCGCTTCAACACAGCTGGTCAGCATCACAGGTGAATAATGGGTCTCCCCCTCCTCTTTTCTCTGTTTTCCTCACTGACCAGTGACTAGTTCAGTTTTTAGAGAAGAACCTCACTTCATACAAACTTATCAACACTAGCAGTAAAATGAGTAGCTAAGCGCACTCCTGAAATCTCTTTTTATGCTCTGACTACCACAAATGATGCAGTGGAGATTGCCACATTTGGAGAATTTGCAACGGTCAGCACAGCCAGACTGCAGCAGCTAAGCCTCTCCCTGGGTGAACCTCCTTCATGATTAAGGTGTCTGCCCTGCCAGGTAAGTATATCTGTATTTTCATTCATGTATTTTTCATTCAGACACTATGGTAAAAGGTCACAATGATGTTCATGCATCAGCTCATACAGCTACTATTACTTACCCGGCTGTGTATTCTCCTTAGGCAGGTGTTCATCAGCCAGAAAATATCTTCAGACAGCACTGGGCCGGTAAGCAGGGTGGAGGGAGAAACCACATCCTATTTTTGGCATCTTTATTCCTGAGGCATGAGGGGCATGTTCAGAGTTTGCCCAGATAAGTGGGAATTTACGTTCTGGGGGCTTAGAGAGCCACTCTCTCAGATCAATTAGACTCTCCAGACAGACCGTTTCATCTCCACACCTAATTTATGTACTAGCATGTCTTCATAGGAGGAAGCACTGTGCCAAGCTCATGTCGCAACCCACTCCCACTGACAAGGCTCAGGCACAATTATGAGCTTTACACTTGAGTGCCATCACGGTAATTTAAAA
The DNA here is from genome assembly GCF_018296145.1 of Oncorhynchus tshawytscha. Taxonomy (NCBI): domain Eukaryota; kingdom Metazoa; phylum Chordata; class Actinopteri; order Salmoniformes; family Salmonidae; genus Oncorhynchus; species Oncorhynchus tshawytscha. The sequence goes on along the minus strand of NC_056430.1, from coordinate 35,375,684 downwards.
GCCATTATCTACCTATCTTCCAAGAATTAATGGAGGGTGATACGTAAACAGTTTGCGCATCTGCTAAGACAACCTCTGACTCATCTTGTAGGGTGGTAATGCGATTGATGGACATTATTTTCCAATTAAAAGTGTCAAGAGAGGAGGGTCTTGAATCATTAAAAAAATGTTTGTTTTACTCTACCTTACATTGGTCTGCAGAGTCCATATCTGGAACAATTTGCACATAAAATCTGATGTATATAAAGATGTGAGACAGTAAGATGTATCACGGCCAAGGGAGATGGCAGGAAGTCTTTCAGGTGAAGTCAGGCGTTTCTTATAGAGCAATGTGCAGTGTTCAGCAGAATACTTGGATATTTACAAATGGATCCACAAAAAGAAGAAAAATATATAATAAACTCAGGACTTGTGGAGACTGGGATGAAAAAGGCATGTAGGAACCACCTGGAATGAAGTCAAGAAAACCGCCCAGAACAGAATTCGCTGGAGATGCACCGCTGAGGCCCTTTGCTCCACTAGGAGCTGAAAATAACGAGTCAAGCGAGTCAAGTTATGCGCATACATGACTGCCATCCCCCATTTAACATAGCAGACAGATGTACAGGAAGGAGGAGCCAGCCTACTAACAAAGATGACAAATTTTGACACTACTGTAAAACATCAAGCGCATATGTGGTATAGGTTTAATTGACTGAACACTTGAACCAAAAGTGAGAATCAGATGTGTGTGAATGATTCAGAATGGAGCACTGCTATTTTTTCATTGTGCTGTTTAGAATAACGTAATAGTACTTTATCTTTATAGATGTCTCCAATCAGAGTTTTTAGTTTCATCAATCCTACAGCATATTCCTTTGCTTCTAATGTGTGCTAGACCATTTTTCACACTCAGATCCAGAGCCAACACAATGTTTAGGACTCAGTTTTAATAACATTGGCACAGCCAGCAAAACATTCACATCTTTGCTGCCATGCCTATAATCATCATCTACTGCATGTGTAACACATTGCAGTACTTGCATCTATGACGCCTCCATTTAGCAAAACAACCTACAGATCCAACATACAATGAGTGAGTGTTTGTGTGCAATCCTTCATGTGAGGATTGTTTTTCATCTAACCTTTATTTTATTTATTTATTATTACATCTAAACAGAGCACAGAAAGATGGGCAACTCCTGGAATGAGATGGAGAAGACTGCCCAAAGTTAAGTTTGCTGGAGAAGCATCGTTGACAGCCTACTGTATGTTGTTCACGGGGCGATGGGCCTAAATAAGTCAATTATTAATCTTTATTTAAAGCAGGAAGTGCCATGAAGACAAAGAATGATTTCCAACAGAGACTTGGAATTGAGTTTCAATGATATTAAAGAGGTGCCGAAGGTGTTGATGTATAATCCCAGTCACAGTGACGGGCTAGGATTCATGTAGGGTAGCCTAGTGATTAAGAGTGTTGCCCCAGTAACCAAATGGTCTCTGATGTGAATCCTCAAGCCGACTAGGTGAATAATCTGTAGATGTGCCCTTGAGCAAGGCACTTAACCCTGGAACAAACAGCACAAGCCTACCTTTAACTATCAACACTACACTGACCTTGCACACCTATGTACCCCTTACACACACACATTGGCTTTCTACTTGCATATTAAAGCAACATGCAGTCATGTACAGTTCCCACAAGGACTTACATACCCCCAGACCTTTTCCCCTCACATCCCCCCACCGATACATGACTGCTGCCCTGCCACCCCACTACAGGACCTATTAGCATCCAAGATTGCGTAGTAGTCGGACGTGTGTTTTGTCTTGTCCCGCGTAAATATTGTTTTATCTATCGTTTTCCTCATTTTCTTCGTGTATATTTTAATCTCACTTTCCATCTATGGACTGAACATACACTCCTGCAACCCACCTCGCCCAATGTGGTATGGATCTGCTATTTTTATACTTTAGAACCGGAACCCCCATCTGAAGCTAGCCAGCTAACTAGCTACTAGCTAGTAGTCAGTTAGCCACTGCTAGCAGTCTTCACCGTTAACTCGGACACCAGCCAGCCTCAGCTCGGTCAATACCTGCCAGTCTGCATAGCACAATATTGTCCCAGAGCATATCGGAATGCTTCTTCTCTACCACATCTCTGGATTTCTACCGCAAGCTCTGAATCTTTACACCGTATCATCGCAGCTAGCTATCTGCAATCCGAGTGGCTACTCCTAGCTAACGTCTCTGTCCCGAAGCAAGCACCAGTTAGCCTTGAGCTAGCTTCGAGCTAGGCCCATCTCCCGGCTTGCCAAAGAGGTCCACCAGCTAATTCTTGGGTACAACGTAATCATCCGAGGTGGTTTCAACAGGCTCTTCCGTTGCAACAGCCCGCTAGCTGTCTGAATTGCCGTGTCTCCAGCTCGCCTAGCGTAGTAGCAATTACTGAATCGGCTCCCTGACTCACATATTGCTACTCATTGGACCCTATGATCACTCGGCTACACATGCATCTCCCTAATGTCAATATGCCTTGTCTATTGCTGTTTTGGTTAGTGATTATTTTCTTACTTCACTGTAGAGCCCCCAGCCCTGCCCAATATGCCTTAGACAGCCCTTTTGTCCCACCCCCCACACATGCGGTGACCTCACCTGGCTTAACTGCTGACTCTAGAGACAAAACATCTCTCATCGTCACTCAATGTCAAGGTTTACCTACACTGTACTCACATCCTACCATACCCTTGTCTGTACATTATGCCTTGAATCTATTCTTCCACACCCAGAAATCTGCTCCTTTAACTCCCTGTTCTGAACGCACTAGACGACCAGTTCTTATAGCCTTTAGCCGTACCCTTATCCTACTCCTCCTATGTTCCTCTGGTGATGTAAAGGTTAACCAAGGCCCTGCAGTCCCCAGCACCACTCCCATGATTCTGTAACCGTAAAAGCCTTGATTTCATGCATGTTAACATCAGAAGCCTCATCCCTAAGTTTGTTTTATTCACTGTTTTAGCACACTCTGCCAACCCAGATGTCCTAGCCATGTCTGAATCCTGGCTTAGGAAGGCCACCAAAAATCCAGAAATTTCCATCCCCAACTACTACATTTTCCGACAAAATAGACCTGCCAAAGTGGCCAGAGTTGCAATCTACTGCAGAGATAGCCTGCAGAGTTCTGTCATACTATCCAGGTCTGTGCACAAACAGTTTGAGCTTCTACTTTTAAAAATCCACCAGAAATAAGTCTCTTACCGGTGCCGCTTGTTATAGACCCCCCTCAGCCCCCAGCTGTGCCCTGGACACCATATGTGAATTGATTTCCCCCCATTTATCTTCAGAGTTCATACTGTTAGGTGACTGGGATATGCTTAACACCCCGGCCGTCCTACAGTCTAAGCTAGATGCCCTCAATCTCACACAAATTATCAAGGAATTTACCAGGTACAACCCTAAATCCGTAACCATGGGCACCCTCTTAGATATCATCCTGACCAACTTTCCCTCTAAAGACACCTCTGCCATCTTCAACCAGGATGTCAGCGATCACTGCCTCATTGCCTGCGTCCGTAATGGGTCCAAACTACCACCTCTCATCACTTTCAAACGCTCCCTAAAGCAATTGAGCGAGCAGGCCTTTCTAAATCGACCTGGCCCGGGTATCCAGGAAGGATATAGACCTCATCCGTCAGTAGAGGATGCCTGGTTGCTCTTTAAAAGTGCTTTCCTCACCATCTTAAATAAGCATGCCCCATTCAAAAAATGTAGAACTAACAACAGATATTGCCCTTGGTTCACCCCAGACTTGACAGCCCTTGACCAGGTCATCTATAAGTCTTTGCTAGGTAAAGCCCCACCTTATCTCAGCTCACTGGTCACCATAGCAACACCCACACGTAGCACATGCTCCAGCAGGTATATTTCACTTGTCATCCCCAAAGCCAACACTTACTTTGGCCACCTTTCCTTCCAGTTCTCTGCTGCCAATGACTTGAAATATTTTCAAAAATCACTGAAGCTGGAGACATATCTCCCTCTTTAACTTTAAGCATCAGCTGTCAGAGCAGCTTACCGATCACTGTACCTGTACACAGCCAATCTGTAAATAGCCCACCCAACTACCTCATCACCATATTGTTATTTATCTTCCTGTTCTTTTGCACCCCAGTATCTCTACTTGCACATCATCATCTGCACATCTATCACTCCAGTGTTAATGCTAAATTGTAATAACTTTGCCTCTATGGCCTATTTATTGCCTTACCTCCCTGACCTTCTACATTTGCACACACTGTACATAGATTTTCTATTGTGTTATTGACTGTACTTTTGTTTATGTGTAACTCTGTGTTGTTGTTTTTGTCGCACTGCTTTGCTTTATCTTGGCCAGGTCGGAGTTGTAAATGAGAACTTGTTCTCAACTGGCCTACCTGGTTAAATAAAGGTGAAATAAAAATAAATAAAAATAAAGTATGTGTGATAACAGTGTGTGATGTCTGCACACATTAACGTGAGAGTCCGATGACAGCAGAGGTTCCCCTCACCACAATGGAGGAACTTAGTGCTGTTGGTATTACATATGCTTCTATAAGGGCCACAGCCATGGAAGTAATGTGAGTTAGCACAGCTGGAGGGGGGTTTCCATAGCAATGAGCACTACATTGGGTTTGCTATGTTTCTCTCTGAATAGATGATTATCAATATGTTTTGGCCAACGCAGCTTAAATAAAAACATGAATGTGAATTTAATTTATTGGTAAACACACTACAAAGCAAAACAGGAGTATAAAAAAATGGATACATTGAAAAATGAACTGACAAAGCTTCTAATAGCAGATCGTTGATTCTTTCTGCTAGCTCATCTGAAAGGAACACCCATGTTCTGGACAAGTCCCAAGAGGTGTAACCATAGCAAAATTGAAAATGTATAATGTATAATTGAAATGTATAATGGCCACACATGTTATGGAGAACTTTCCAGAACAACATACAGCTGGTGGGTTACACACTGTATCGGCAGGATAGAACAGCAGCCTCTGGTAAGACAAGGGGTGGCGGTCTATGTATATTTGTAATTAACAGCTGGTGCACGATATCTTAGGAAGTCTCATCTGAGGTAGAGTATCTCATGATGAGATGTAGACCATCTATATTCTTTGTAGCTGTCTATTTACCACCACAAACCGATGCTGGCACAAAGAGCGCACTATATGAGCTGTATACGGCCATAAGAAAACAGTAAAAAGATCATCCAGAGGTGGCGCTCCTAGTGAACGGGGACTTTAATGCAGGGAAAGGTAAATCTGGTTTACCAAATTTCTACCAGCATGTTAAATGTGCAACTAGAGGGGGAAAAAAACTCTAGACTACCTTTACGCCACACACAGAGACACGTACAAAGCTCTCCCTCGCCCTCCATTTGGCAAATCTGACCATAATTCTATCCTCCTGATTCCTGCTTACAAGCAAAAACTAAAGCAGGAAGCACCAGTGACTTGGTCTATAAAAAAGTGGTCAGATAAATCAGATGCTAAGCTACGGGACTGTTTTGCTAGCACAGACTCGAATATGATCCGGGATTCTTCTGATGTCATTGAGGAGTACAACCACATCAGTCACTGGCTTCATCAATAAGTGTATTGATGATGTCGTCCCCACAGTGACTGTACCTTCATATCCCAACCAGAAGCCATGGATTACAGGCAACATCTGCACTGAGCTAAAGGGTAGAGCTAATGCTTTCAAGGAGTGGGACTCTAACCTGGAAGCTTATAAGAAATCCCACTATGCCCTCCGACGAACCATCAAACAGGGAAAGCATCAATACAGGACTAAGATCGAATTGTACTACACCGGCTCCGACACTCATCAGATGTGGCAGGGCTTGCAAACTATCACAGACTACAAAGGGAAGCACAGCCATGAGCTTCCCAGTGACACGACCCTACCAGACGAGCTAAATTACTTCTATGCTCGCTTTGAGGCAAGTAACACTGAAACATGCATGAGAGCATCAGCTGTTCCGGAAGACTGTGTGATCACGCTCTCCGTAGCCGATGTGAGTAATACCTTTAAACAGGTCAACATTCACGAGGACGCAGGGCAAGATGGATTACCAGGACGTGTACTCCGAGCATGCGCTGACAAACGGGCAAGTGTCTTCACTGACATTTTCGATCTCTCCCTGTCTGAGTCTGTAATACCAACATGTTTCAAGCAGACCACCAGAGTCCCTGTGCCAAAGAATCCTAAGGTAACCTGCCTAAATGACTACCGACACGTAGCACTCATGTCTGTAGCTATGAAGTGCATTGAAAGGCTGGTCATAGCTCACATCAACACCAGAAACCCTAGACCCACACCAATTTGCATACCGCCCCAACAGATCCACAGATGATGTAATCTCTATTGCACTCCACACTGCCCTTTCCCACCTGGACAAAAGGAACACCTATGTGAGAATGATATTCATTGACTACAGCTCAGCATTCAACACCATAGTGCCCTCAAACCTCATCACTAAGCTAAGGACCCTGGGACTAAACACCTCCCTCTGAAACTGGATCCTGGACTTCCTGATGGGCCACCCCCAGGTGGTAAGGGTAGGTAACAACACACCAGCCATGCTGATCTTCAACACGGTGGCCCCTCAGGGGTGCGTGCTCAGTCCCCTCCTCTTCACTCATGACTGCATGGCCAGGCCCGACTTAAGTTTGTCAATGACACAACATGGTAGGCCTGATCACAGACAACAACGAGACAGCCTATAGGGAGGAGGTCAGAGACTTGGCCGTGTTGTGCCAGGACAACAACCTCTCCCTCAATGTGATCAAGACAAAGGAGATGATTGTGGATTACAGGAAAAGGAAGACCGAGCACGCCCCCATTCTCATAGACGGGGCTGCAGTGGAGCAGGTTGAGAGGTCCAAGTTCCTTGGTGTCCACATCACCAACACACTAGCATGGTCCAAGCACACCATGACAATCGTGCAGAGGGTACGACAACACCTATTCTCCCTTAGGAGACTGAAAAGATTTGGCATTGGTCCTCAAAGGTTCTATTGCTGCACCATTGAGAGCATGACTGGTTGCATCACTACCTGGTATGGCAACTGCTCGGACTCTGACCGCACTATGGCACTACAAAGGGTAGTGTGTATGGCCCAGTACATCACTGGGGCCAATCTTCCTCCCATCCAGGACCTCTATACCATGCAGTGTCAGAGGAAGGCCCTAAAAATTGTCAAAGACTCCATCCACCCTAGTCATAGACTGTTTTCTCTGCTACTGCACGGCAAGCGATACCGGAGGACCAAGTCTAGGTCCAAGAGGCTTCTAAATAGCTTCTATTCCAAAGCCACAAGACTCTTGAACATTAATCAATTGGCTACCCAAACTATTTGCATTGCCCCCCCCCCTTTTTGCGCTGCTGCATACTCTCTGCTTATTATCTAATAACTCTACCTACATATTACCTCAATTACCTCGACTAACCGGTGCCCCTGCACAATAGTGCTGCTATTTTGTTACTTTTATTTCTTATTTCTTTGGGTATGTTTCTTAAAACTGCATTGTTGGTTAAGGGCTTGTAAGTAAGCATTTCACTGTAAGGTCTACCTACACCTGTTGTATTCGGCCATGTGACAAATAACATTTGATATGATTTATGACGGAATAAGACCCTAACTGGCAGAATCAGACACTATTTAGCCGATATTGAAAAAAATGTAAGAAATCATATGAAATGAATGAAAAAAACTGCCTAACAGATACCACATTTCTTGCAACAAAATGTGTGAGTGAGTGAGAGTAAGAGAGAGAGTTCTACAACGGGAGGAGACTCGCGTGACGTTCGACTCAATTCCTCTGTCCCTGCAGCGCAAATTCTCGGAGCGCACAGCTAATCAAAGACTGGTCCACTGCGAACGCACAAATATTCATTTTTGGGCACTCTAGAAATAAAGAAATCATCGAAATGGGTGAACGCCTAGCCTACATCCACGATCATTCTATTTCCATTGTTTTCTTGCTTTGAGTAGAAGGGTTTTGTTTTTCTCCGCTGCAGCTTTTGCATTGGATGGCATGCTTTATCAAGAAAAGCGTAGTACTTCTCTTCAATATAAAATAGACATAGCCCTCTGCAGGTGAGCATTAGGGAGCTCACTATAGAATTTCGCGTTTCATTTCTTCATTAAGTGATTAGCATGACTTAAAACTTGAGTTTACATTTTTTGCATTGAGCTAATCGGACACAAAGAGCAGAGGACGGAGACCAACACTGCTGGAGTCGAGAATCATCACAGAGGACCTCTTGCGCAAGCCCCCACGAAAAATGTCATCTCAAACCAGAGTCAAGAAGGACAAGGAGATCATAGGAGAATATGAAACGCAAGTCAAAGGTGGGTAATAAAGTATATGCAAATTCAGAAATGTTTTGACCTTGTGGAACTGCATCAATAGCCCTGCAAGCTAAATGACACGAGACAGAATTGGGGAAGCATAGGCTAGAGTTTCATCATTACATTTCAACGAATCATAAGTAAATCGACGTTTAGCTTTTGTGCCTGCTTGGTCCCCTTACCAGTGCTAAGGGCTCGTCAAGTAGTAGACATAGCGTCCATCACTGTGGTTTGGTCACCTTTTCATCAGCATCCCTATCTATGTAGCTATTTTGCATATAATTATATTGTACCCAGCCTTCAGGTGACAGGTTATCTGTCAATTAACTTCTGTAGGCCCATTGATGAGGCTGCTGGACACGTGTTTGAGAGACCACGAACGTTCGAAAGCAGGTATTATATTACTGAGGTCAATTTTTATATTCACCCTAGAAGACGCCAGGGTAATAGACAAGGTTTAGAAACTCTGAGTCGGTCATGGGCCTTTCAGTCTGGTTCGATTTAGGGTCGGTGTGTTTGAAAGGCTGCACGCTTTGTTGCTGGGTAGAACGATCTGTGTACTGCCATGGTCCCTTGGGGGGGGTGCTCCGTTAATTGCGCTCCTTTGTTTACATTTATTGGGCCTTTGAGTTCAGCCACACCACATTGCGTCTATATTAATGTCACTGGAGAAGCTAATAGCATCCATTTATATTGGTTATCAATTATATTTGAATACATTGTCTAAGTGCAACATCACTACAGTCCCTGGTTCGAATCCAGCCTGTATCACATCTGGCCGTGATTGGGAGTCCCATAGGGCGTTGCACAATTGGCCCAGCGTTGTCTGGGTTTAGGCTGGGGTAGGCTGTCACTGTAGCGAAGAATTTGCCTAGTTAAATAAAAAAATAAACATAGCATCACACCACTACAGCAGGGGGGCTCTGGTGGCATTCTCTCTCTGTCTTTCTCCTCTCTCTGTCAGGAAGAATATCCTGTAGGACAGGGATCATCAACTAGATTCAGCCGCTGGCCAATTTGTTTTTATTGAGCGGATGGCAGAACATAATTACAAATCATTTGTAGACTGCAAATTGACCTCAAGAAGCCCAAACAGATATAATATTTGACTAAAACATAATCATTTAAAAACTTGCCTACATTTGCATATTATCACATACACTGAGTGTACAACGCATTAGGAACACATGCTTCTTCCATGACAGATTGACCAGGTGAATCCAGGTGAAAGCTATGATTCCTTATTGATGTCAGCTGTTAAATCCATTTCAATCAATGTAGATGAAGGGGAGGAGACAGGTTAAAGAAGGATTTTTAAGCCTTCAGACAATTGAGTATTGTGTATGTGTGCCATTCAGAGGGTGAATGGGCAAGACAAAATATGTAAGTGCTTTTTGAACAGGGTATGTTAGTAGGTGCCAGGGGCACTGGTTTGAGCGTGTCAAGAACTGCAGCACTGCTGGATTTTTCATACTCAACAGTTTCCCATATGTATCAGAATGGCCTACCACCCAAAGGACATCTAGCCAACTTGACACAACTGTGGAAAGCATTGGAGTCAACATGGACCAGCATCCCTGTGGAACGCTGTCGACAGCTTGTAGAGTTCATGCCCCAAAGAATTGAGGCTGTTCTGAGGGAAAAAGGTGGTGCAACTTAATATTAGGAAGGTGTTTGTAATGTTTTATACACACAATGTGAATATCTCTATGAATGGGAATACTTTGAAACAGATTTCCAAAATTAATATCACTTGGAGCTGATTTGCTGGTGTTTTTACAGTCTTATGTCCCCCCCCCAATTTGTATTTTTTATTTTTTTAACAGAAAACTTACCCACAGGCTGCCAGTTGGGGATCCCTGCCCTACAGTATGTGTGTTTTCTGCCTGGCTGATGTTTACGAAGTGACAGTGCACCCTCAGAGCGTCAAGGTAGTGTGTGTGTGTGCGTGAGAAAGAGAGAGTGAGGCAGAGGGGAGGACGGTCTGTGCTGTCTGCGCTGCGACTGAACAACATGGCAGGTCCTGTGGGGTCTGTATCCAGGCTTATGTGGCTTCTGCTCTGAAAGAGGTTTTACCCTTATAGGACATCTAACACTATCTCCACAGAGTCCAGACAGGTGACACTAACATAGATTTACTTTATTTGACTGATTGTCTTACCCTGGGCCAGACAGTGTGAAGGCCTGGTGACAATAGCTGGTCATATTAGCCTTCCACTCACAGTTATTGTCTGTGATAAATTAGAAAGAATACAGTATACTCTCACTGTTTACACCCTTTAATAGTGTGGATGATCACACTTTCGCCTGCCTTCTAGCCTACTGTTGCCTGGACCTGCCTCACTGCACTTTTTTATGGTGCCTTTGGAAAGTATTCACACCCATTTACTTTTTAAAAATGTTGTTACATTAGTTTTATTCTAAAATTGATTCATTTTCCCCTCTCAAATCTACACACAATACCAGATAATGACAAAGAAAAAATGTTTTTTAGACATTTTTGCTAATTTATAAAAAGTTTAAAAAAAAACTGAAATATGACATTTACATAAGTATTCAGACCCCACAGAGGAACTCTACAGCTCTGTCAGTGACCATTGGGTTCTTGGTCACCTCCCTGACCAAGGACCTTCTTCCCAGATTGCTCAGTTTGGCTGGGTGGCCAGCTCTAGGACGAGTCTTGGTGGTTCCAAACTTCTTCTATTTAAGAAAGATGGAGGCCACGGTGTTCTTGGCAACCTTCAATGCTGCAGACATTTGATTACCCTTCCCCAGATCTGTACCTCGACACAATCCGGTCTCGACCTCTACGGACGGTTCCTTCAACCTCTTGGCTTGGTATTTGCTCTGACGTGCACTGTCAACTGTGGAACCTTATGTAGACATGTGTGTGCCTTTCCGAATCATGTCCAATCAATTGAATTTACCACGGGTGGACTCCAATCAAGTTGTAGAAACATCTCAGTGATGATCAATGGAAACAGGATGCACCTGAGCTCAATTTCGAGTCTCATAGCGAAGGGTCTGAATACTTATGTAAATAAGGTATTTCTGTTGTTTATTTGTAATACATTTGCAAACATTTCTAAAAACACATTTATACTTTGTCATTATTGGGTATTGTGTGTAGATTGATGAGGATTTAAAAAAATGTAATCTATTTTTGAATAAGGCTGTAATGTAACAAAATGTGGAAAAAGTCCAGGGGTCTAAATACTTTCCGAAGGCGCTGTATGTACATAGTTCTGTTTCATTGATTTCAAAGTCTGAGATTATGGATCTAATAATGGATCACAGACTGAGAGATTCGATTGGTATTTTAGGCCTGAGGTAAAGGCTTTTAGGGAATTCTGTCAGGGTTGCAGCTGGGGATTTGTAGTTTATTATTGTCAAGCGTGTTAATCTGTTATTCACCATGTTTATCACTGGGCTTGGCGAGACATGTTTTAAAAATTATATCAATGATGCAATTTCACCCAGTGCCATCCTAGATAATCCAGCCCGTGCTGCTGTCACTGTGTTCCTATGCATCTCAGGGTAGTGGCCGTGGGGTGAAACACAAAGGAGGCAAATAAGAGATTGAGCTGGATCATTGAGAATAATACTTGTCTTCTACTACTGTAAGAATGGTAATACAGGGAATATTTTAGCATGCTAGAGAACCTGAACTCCTCACAAATGCTTTGTATAATGTAAGCCGTCCAAATGAACCATAAAGACAGAGGGGGTGGCGTATAACAATAAGGATGACCAAGAGACTGAACAGGCACCAAGAGAATGAGGAGAACCATCTTAAGCATCAGTGCTGCTAAGTGGGTTGAGTGACAGTGTCAGTAAGCGAGAGAGGGAGAATTCCTCCCACCCACCCAGTCTCAGTTACTGTGCTGCAGGGGTTTATGGTTAATGATCCCCTGAGTCAACCCTCAGACGCTAGGCTAGGAGGAGAGGAGAGTGTGAACTGCTACTGGAGGATTATGGGTTGCTCTACAGCACCACTCTTACTTCTACTGGCGAAGGGTTGTAATGTATATTACTGCTGGTAATAATGGTAGTGAAACCTAATGTTGCCTTATATGGTGGTGTGACTTTAAATGATGTCTAGTAAATAACATCTTGTCTTCAGCTTGCCATTGGCCAGACTTCTCCAGTATGGCTCCTCTCTCTCTCTACCATGGCACTGTGCCGACTGGAAGGCCTTTTTGTTCATTCAACCATCTATTATTCAGCATACATCTGAAGCTGCCATGGGAGCCATTCTCTTGTTCTATAAAGCCTGGCTGTGTGTAAGACAAGGCCTTGAAAGAGAGCAAGGAAGAGACTGATGCTAATTTATGGAGAAATCCGCCTCTTCACTCATTCTCAGCTGCTCAACCACACAGAGGATCTCCAGCAATCAACACAAGGGGGCTCCGACATCCACGGCCTGTTGGTTTTGTTCATCAGTTGGTTAACAACAATGGCAGCGTTTTGAGTCTCTTTCTGTCTGTAAGGCCCAACCACTGTGCTACCATAATGAGCTTCAGTTTAGAGATGGCACCTGACATGGTGAGTTATTGCGTTTTTATGTATGGATGATGTATACGAGAGAGAGAAAGGGTGTTGATGATCAGTTTTGCCTTTCTGATAGGCCATGGCACAGCACAGCTAGCTGCTGCAAGGTTGCTTGGCTTGTATTTATTGATAGATTGATTTCAGTAAGGCATCAGTGAATAATTTTAATAGTAATTTGAGCTTGAGGATGAAGACTTATGAGCCAATAGGAAAGGGCAATGTTATCACTGTGATTGGTCTCTGTTTCCTCTTAAATGTATGCGTTTTAAATGATTCAGCAAGCAAGAAAACAACTTCACATCGCCACAAACATTTTGCTCAAAAGATATGTGAATTTCATGTCAACTTCTCTTTTGGCATCACTGCAAATGCAGTGTTATTCCCTGCAATGGAGACGTATGAGACAGAGAGGAGAAGATTCTAAAAGAAAAGCCTTGCCTCTCGCAAGAAGCTCAGTGACCGCATGGATCAAAGGTCTTGGGATCATACTGTACATGCACTAGCTGGATTGCACACAGACGTGCAACACAGTACACACAGCATGTGTGTATGTCTCTGTAATCTCCGTTTCTTGTTCATCCGTTACATTTTACAGGGAAGCTTCTCTTACTTCCTTCTTATGCTAGATTGGCTTGATAACCTAATACTGATGCATTTCCACGGCTTGTTTTCACTTTCATAATCCCTTCTAAACCACTCCGTTGTGTAGCCGGGCCATGCGGTGAAACTCCTATGGCGTGGTTGTCTTGTGAGTGGTTAGTTTTTTATTAGATTTGTCTGTTATTTGTCTGTACTGTTCTCTCTCCCTATCCCCCCCCCCACACCCGGCCCTGGCTGGGGGACAGCATGTTGCCTGTCCTTTTGGCAGCCTTCCCTGGCTTTGGCTCTGGTGCTGAACCTGATCCCATTGCAGGAGAAGTGCTACAGAGCAATCTCCTCAGACTCCTTTTGTTGTTTTTTAGAACAGTGAACCCTTAATGAACAGGATGCCGGAGCTTTGAATAACATGCCCACCCAAATCGGCTCCAAAATGTTCTGTATATTAGTTTATGTTGATGGCTCATCATCTTTTCTCCACATTAGCATTTTTCTGTAGCTGTGATGCTGTCTCTATAAAGGGTTGTTTATGGTGCTTATGAGAACATCATTGAAGGTGATGCAGTTACAGATCTGTAGTTCCCTATTAAACTCTTCCATTTGTTAGTACTTGATGGGTAATGTCACCATGTACACTACAGACACTAACATTCATATCATGACTCAGTGAATACACACACATATTCATTATTTGCCTTCCATAGAAAAGACAGAGTTTACCTTGCAGCATAGCATTCCCTTGTGGCCTCTTTCTCAGGTCACAGCTCGCTAATGACCGGTACACCCTCTGTCTGTCTAACCCTGGTGATACTCATGTACAAGCATGCCGGCAATTTCCTGACTAATAGCGCACACACACGCAGATAGACAGAGGAAACAGGGTCATGTTGCTGCAGGCAGGCAACACTCTGTGGTCTGGTCAAGGGAGTTTTCAGTTGTCACACTTTTGGACTCAGGTTTCTGTTACTGGGCTGGTGATAAGCCCTTCTCTGCAGGTTGTCCTCAACCAGACTAAAAGCAAACAAACTCAACCTGCTCTGCAGAGGCAATAAAGTAAGTGGGATTTGATTCACATCTCACATAGCAGGTACAGTGCCAGTTAAACGTTTGGACACACCTACACATTCAAGGGTTTTTCTTTATTTTTACTATTTTCAACTTTGTAAACTTTGAAATAACTCATATGGAATCATGTAGTAACCAAAAAAGTGTTAAACAAATCAAAATATTTTAGATTCTTCAAAGTAGCCACCCTTAGCATTGATGACAGCTTTGCACACTCTTGGCATTCTCTCAACCAGCTTCACCTGGAATACTTTTCCAACAGATTTGAAGGTGTTCCCACATTTGCTGAGCGCTTGTTGGCTGCTTTTCTTTCACTGTGTGGTCCAACTCATCCCAAACCATCTCAATTGGGTTGAGGTCGGGTGATTGTGGAGGCCAGGTCATCTGGTCAAATACCCCTTACACAGCCTGGAGGTGTGTTGGGTCATTGTCCTGTTGAAAAACAAATGATAGTCCCACTAAGTGCAAACCAGATGGGATGGCGTATCGCTGTAGAATGGGAGCCATGCTGGTTAAGTGTGCCTTGAATTCTAAATAAATCACAGACAGTGTCACCAGCAAAGCATCCCCACACCTCCATGCTTCACAGTGGGACCAACACATGCGGAGATCATCCATTCACCTACTCTGCGTCTCACAAAGACCAGAAATCTCAAATTAGAACTCATCAGACCAAAGGACAGATTTCCACCGGTCTAATGCCCATTGCTCGTGTTTCTTGGCCCAAGCAAGTCTCTTCTTCTTATTGGTGTCCTTTAGTAGAGGTTTCTTAGCAGCAATTTGGCCATGAAGGCCTGATTCACACAGTCTCCTCTGAACAGTTAATGTTGAGATGTGTCTGTTACTTGAACTCTGTAATGTTTTTTAGGATGCAGTTTCTGAGGTACAGTTAACTCTAATGAACTCTGGGTCTTCCTTTTTTTATAGCGGTCCTCATGAGAGTCAGTTTCATCATAGAGCTTGATGGTTTTTGCGACTGCACATGAAGAAACTTTCAAAGTTCTTGACATTTCCCGGATTGACTGACCTTTATGTCTTAAAGTAATGATGGACTGGCACACCTGCTAATTGAAATGCATTCCAGGTGACTACCTCATGAAGTTGGTTGAGAGAAGGCCAAGAGTGTGCAAAGCTGTCATCAAGGAAAGGGTGGCTATTTGAAGAACCTCAAATATAAAATATATTTAGATTTGTTTTTGCTTACTACATGATTCCATATGTGTTATTTTATAGTTTTGATGTATTCACTATTATTCTACAATGTAGAAAATAGTAAAAATAAAGAAAAACCCTTGAATGAGTAGGTGTGTCCAAACTTTGGACTGGTACTGTATGTCCAAAATCATTCTGTCTGTGTAATGTCAATGTTACCCAGAGGTCTGCTAAATACCCCTGGGATAGTTAGAGTAAAAAAGTATTGTTTTAGCATAAGAACAAATCTAGCCTTCGATTTCTACAATACAGAATGCAAAAGAATGAACATGTCCTCTGCTAGAACCATAACCACAGTCCAACTATGTCTTACTAAGGTTAGAGAGAACCATATAGTGTATATCATGTACTGATGGCCTCCCATAATATTAACTCTCATGCCTCAGGATTCTCCCCAGGCTACCCCTGTTTGTTTCATGCAGAGCAGATGGCTTTGATGAGTTTCAGTTATGATCCCAGCACACCCAAAATGGGAGAAAGTGTTATGTTTTATTAGAAGGGCTCGAGAGAGCAGCCAATATGAAAAGCATTCCAAAGAAACCAACTTCTTGCCAAGTGAGAGCCAAGGGGATAGTGTTCACACATTGGGTGGATAGACAATAGTGTAGACTATAGGTGTTGTTACTCCCAGTGATCACACTAAAACAATTACTGAGATCAGAGATGTGCACTGTGCTGCACAGATGCAACTAGTCTTCCGCCTTTTAGTGAAATGTGGATCGTTTGAGAATAAATACTATTTTTCACATCTGACAATCATTTCCTATTAAGAACTTTTGGTAAGTTTAGCTTGGATCAGAAAAATACTATGCCTATATATTTTCCTGATTGTACCTCCTGTGTTCTTCTGTTTTGCCTTAGCATATTATAGCTAAAGGTTTGTTGTATTGCAATAAATCATATAATCATTTGAAGTCTTTGACATAGAATAATTGGTTCCAGAATATATTTTGTCTTCATCCAGAATTTGTGATGGCTGAACTGCTGGCACATGAAAAGTGTTAAGAAGGAATGTGGGCATTTCCATGTAAAAAGCCCCATGAGCACTAACATGTGAAGTTCATAGGAGCACATCCCATTTGGTGTCAAATGAAAGCTAAGAGTCTTTATATTTTTGAGAAATTAAGGCATATATAAATGTTTCAACCATTTCCCATCCAAAAAATTTGGAATAAACAAAGGCTTTGATTTCTGGTCAAACAGATGGAAAAGGGGTCTTAGACAACATCTAGCAGAAACAGTATTTAATAGGTATTAGAAATGCATCAAAACACAGTAATATTTAAGCAAAGACCCCTGCCAACTAATATCAACATTTATATTTTGTTTTGCAGAAATTATTTGCTTTCTGAAAGTTTAAGAAATATTGCCTAGTGTCTTGACATTCTGTTACCAAAAACCAATGTACAGTGCATTCGGAAAGTATTCAGACCCCTTGAGTTTCTTGACATTTTGTTACGTTACAGCCTTATTCTAAAATTGCTTAAATTGTTTTCCCCCATCATCAAGCTACACACAATACCCCATAATGACAAAGCAAAAACTGGTTTTTAGAAATTTTGCAAATACATTTTAAAATAAAAAAACTTATGACATTTACATAAGTCTTCAAACCCTTTACTCAGTACTTTGTTGAAGCACCTTTGGCAGCGATTACAGCCTCGAGTCTTGTTGAGTATGACGCTACAAGCTTGGCACAACTGTATTTGGGGAATTCCTCTCTGCGAGTCCTCTCAAAATAGCTGGGCAGCGACGCTCCACATCCAACTTGACAGAAGGTTGCTACTCAAGGAAATTCAGAGAATTGTCCCGAAGCCACTCCTGCATTGTCTTAGCTGTGTGGTTCGGGTCGTTGTCCTGTTGGAAGGTGAACCTTCGCCCCAGTATGAGGTCCAGAGGGCTCTGGAGTAGGTTTTCATCAAGGATCTCTCTGTACTTTGCCCCATCCACCATTCATCCCTTGATCCTGACTAGTCTCCCAGTCCCTGCCACTGAAAGACTGCTGAAAGACTGCTGCCACCAACCACCATGCTGCACCGTAGGAAGGAATGGTGCCAGGTTTCATCCAGAGGTGATGCCTGGCATTCAGGCCAAAGAGTTCATTCTTGGTTTCATCACACCAGGGAATCTTTTTTCTCATGGTCTGAGAGTCCTTTAGGTGCCTTTTGGCAAACTCCAAGCAAGCTGTCATGTGCCTTTTACTGAGGAGTGGCTTCCGTCTGGCCACTCTGCCATAAAGGCCTGATTGGTGGAGTGCTGCAGAGATGGCTGTCCTTCTGGAACGTTCTCCCATCTCCACAGAGGAACTCTGGAGCTCTGTCAGAGTGAACAGTGGGGTCTTGGTCACCTCCCTGACTAAGAGTGGGGCCCTTCTCCCCCGATTTCTCAGTTTGACCGGGCAGCAAGCTCTGGGAAGAGTTTAAGAATGATGGAGGCCACTGTGTTCTTGGGGACCTTCAATGCTTTCTACAATGACCTTCAATGTAGAAATGTTTTGGTACCCTTCCCCAGATCTTTTATTTTTTTTATTTCACCTTCCAGGAAGGCTAGTTGAGAACAAGTTCTTATTTGCAACTGCGACCTGGCCAAGATAAAGCATAGCAATTCGACACATACAACAACACAGAGTTACACATGGAATAAACAAAACATAGTCAATAATACAGTAGAACAAAAGAAAACAAAAAGTCTATATACAGTGAGTGCAAATGAGGTAAGATAAGGGAGTTAAGGAAATAAATAGGCCATGGTGGCAAAGTACTTACAATATAGCAATTAAACACTGGAATGGTAGATGTGCAGAAGATGAATGTGCAAGTAGAGATAAATAAATAAGTACTCTATGGGGATGAGGTAGGTAGATAGATGGGCTGTTTACAGATGGGCTATGTACAGGTGCAGTGATCTGTGAGCTGCTCTGACAGCTGGTGCTTAAACCTAGTGAGGGAGATATGAGTCTCCAGCTTCAGAGATTTTTGCAGTTCGTTCCAGTCATTGGCAGCAGAGAACTGGAAGGAAAGACGACCTAAGGAGGAATTGGCTTTGGGGGTGACCAGTGAGATATACCTGCTGGAGCGCGTGCTACGAGTGGGTGCTGCTATGGTGACCAGTGAGTTGAGATGAGGCGGGGCTTTACCTAGCAGAGACTTGTAGATAACCTGTAGCCAGTGGGTTTGGCGACGAGTATGAAGCGAGGGCCAACCAACGAGAGAGTACAGGTCGCAATGGTGGGTAGTGTATGGGGCTGGTGACAAAACGGATGGCACTGTGACAGACTGCATCCAGTTTGTTGAGTAGAGTGTTTGAGGCTATTTTATAGATGACATCACCGAAGTCAAGGATCGGTAGGATGGTCAGTTTTATGAGGGTATGTTTGGCAGCATGAGTGAAGGATGTTTGTTGCGACATAGGAAGCCAATTCTAGATTTAATTTTGGATTGGAGATGTTTAATGTGAGTCTGGAAGGAGAGTTTACAGTCTAACCAGACACTTAGGTATTTGTAGTTGTCCACATATTCTAAGTCAGAGCCGTCCAGAGTAGTGACGCTGGACGGGCGAGCAGGTGCGGGCAGTGATCGGTTGAATAGCATGCATTTAGTTTTACTTGCGTTTAAGAGTAGATGGAGGCCATGGAAGGAGAGTTGTATGGCATTGAAGCTCGTCTGGAGGTTAGTTAACCTGTTGCGTCGAGCAATCCCGTATCCGGGAGCGTAATTATAGCCTCAAGCTCATTACCATAACGCAACGTTAACTATTCATGAAAATCGCAAATGAAATGAAATAAATATTGGCTCACAAGCTTAGCCTTTTGTTAACAACACTGTCATCTCAGATTTTCAAAATATGCTTTTCAACCATAGCTACACAAGCATTTGTGTAAGAGTATTGATAGCTAGCATAGCATTAAGCCTAGCATTCAGCAGGCAACATTTTCACAAAAACAAGAAAAGCATTCAAATAAAATCATTTACCTTTGAAGAACTTCGGATGTTTTCAATGAGGAGACTCTCAGTTAGATAGCAAATGTTCAGTTTTTCCAAAAAGATTATTTGTGTAGGAGAAATCGCTCCGTTTTGTTCATCACGTTTGGCTTAGAAAAAAACCTGAAAATTCAGTCATTACAACGCCGAACATTTTTCCAAATTAACTCCATAATATCGACAGAAACATGGCAAATGTTGTTTAGAATCAATCCTCAAGGTGTTTTTCACATATCTATTCGATGATAAGTCATTCGTGGCAGTTTGGTTTCTCCTCTGAAGCAAATGGTAAAATAGACGCAGCTGGAGATTACGCAATAATTGCAACGGAGGACACCAACCGGAGCACCTGGTAAATGTAGTCTCTTATGGTCAATCTTCCAATGATATGCCTACAAATACGTCACAATGCTGCAGACACCTTGGGGAAACGACAGAAAGTGTAGGCTCATTCCTTGCGCATTCACAGCCATATAAGGAGACATTGGAACAAAGCGCATTCAAAATCTGGGGCATTTCCTGTTTGAAATTTCATCTTGGTTTTGCCTGTAGCATCAGTTCTGTGGCACTCACAGATAATATCTTTGCAGATTTGGAAACGTCAGAGTGTTTTCTGTCCAAAGCCGTCAATTATATGCATAGTCGAGCATCTTTTCGTGACAAAATATCTTGTTTAAAACGGGAACGTTTTTTTATCCATAAATTAAAAGAGCGCCCCCTATATCCAAGAAGTTAACACAGTGTCCAAAGAGGGGCCAGAAGTATACAGAATGTTGTCGTCTGTGTAGAGGTGTACCAGAGAATCACCAGCAGCAAGAGCAACATCATTGATGTATACAGAGAAGAGTCGGCCCGAGGATTGAACCCTGTGGCACCCCCATAGAGACTGCCAGAGGTCCGGACAACAGGCCCTCCGATTTTACACACTGAACTCTATCAGAGAAGTAGTTGGTATTCCAGGCGAGGCAATCATTTGAGAAACCAAGGCTGTCGAGTCTGCCAATAAGAATGTGGTGATTGACAGAGTCGAAAGCCTTGGCCAGGTCGATGAATACGGCTGCACAGTAATGTCACTTATCAATGGCGGTTATGATGTCGTTTAGGACCTTGAGGTGGCTGAGGTGCACCCATGACCAGCTCTGAAACCAGATTGCATAGCGGAGAAGGTACGGGGGTATTCAAAATGGTCGGTAATGTGTTTGTTAACTTGGCTTTCGAAGACCTTAGAAAGGCAGGGTAGGATAGATATAGGTCTGTAGCATTTTGGGTCTAGAGTGTCACCCCCTTTGAAGAGGGGGATGACCGCGGCAGTTTTCCAATCTTTGGGAATCTCAAATGATACGAAAGAGAGGTAGAATAGGCTAGTAATAGGGGTTGCAACAATTTCGGCAGATAATTTTAGAAAGAGAGGTTCCAGATTGTCTAGCCCGGCTGATTTGTAAGGGTCCAGATTTTGCAGCTCTTTCAAAACATCAGCTATCTGGATTTGGGTAAAGGAGACATGGTGGGGGCTTTGGTGGGTTGCTGTGGAGGGTGCCGGGCAGTTGACCAGGGTAGGGGTAGCCAAGTGGAAAGCACGGCCAGCCGTAGAGAAATGCTTTTGAAATTCTCAATTATAGTGGATTTATCGGTGGTGACAGTGTTTCCTAGCCTCAGAGCAGTGGGCAGCTGGGAGGAGGTGCTCTTATTCTGGATGAGGTCAATGTTATTCCAGGATACCCCAGCCAGGTCAATTAGAAAGGCCTGCTCGCAGAAGTGTTTTAGGGAGCGTTTGACAGTGATGAGGGGTGGTCGTTTGGTCACAGACCCATTACGGATGCAGGCAATGAGGCATTGATCGCTGAGATCTTGATTGAAAACAGCAGAGGTGTATTTGAAGGGTGAGTTAGTTAGGATAACATCTATGAGAGTGCCCGTGTTTACGGATTTGGAGTTGTACCTGGTAGGTTCATTGATAATTTGTGTGAGATTGAGGGCATCAAGCTTGGATTGTAGGATGGCCGGGGTGTTAAGCATGTCCCAGTTTAGGTCACCTAGTAGCACGAGCTCAGAAGATAGATGGGGGGAAATCAATTCACATATTGTATCGAGGGCACAGCTGGGGGCAGAGGGAGGTCTATAGCAAGCAGCAACAGTGAGAGACTTATTTCTGGAAATGTGAATTTTTAGAAGTAGAAGCTTGAATTGTTTGGGTACAGACTTGGATAGACTTGGATAGTAATACAGAACTCTGCAGGCTAACTCTGCAACACAGCCCCCTTTGGCAGTTCGATCTTGGTGGAAAATGTTATAGTTAGCGATGGAGATTTCAAGGTTTTTGGTTGTTTTCCTAAACCAGGATTTAGACACGACTAAGACATCCGGGTTGGCAGAGTGTGCTAAAGCAGTGAGTAAAACAAACTTAGGGAGTAGGCTTCTAATGTAAACATACATGAAACCAAGGCTTTTACGGTTACAGAAGTCAACAAATGAGAGCACCTTGGGAGTCGGAGTGGAGCTAGGCACGGCAGGACCTGGATTAACCTCTACATCACCAGAGAAACAGAGGAGAATTAGGATAAGGGTACGGCTAAATGCTATACGAACTGGCCGTCTAGCACGTTTGGAACCGAGAGTAAAAGGAGCAGGTTTCTGGGCACGAAAGCATAGATTAAAGGCATAGTGTACAGACAAAGGTAAGTTAGGATGTGAGTACATTAGAGGTAAACCTAGGCATTTAGTAATGATGAGAGAGATATAGTCTCTCGAGACGTTTAAACCAGGTGATGTCATCGCATATGTAGGAGGTGGAACAACATGGTTGGTTAAGGCATATTGAGCAGGGCTAGAGGCTCTACAGTGAAATAATACAGTAATCACTAACCAGGACAGTAATGGATGAGGCATATTGCTATTAGAGAGAGGCATGCGTAGCCAAGTGATCATATGGGTCCAGTGAGTGGTTGGGCTGACTGGAAACACAGCGATTTAGACAGTTAGCAGGCCGATGCTAACACGCTAACAGTTAGTAGGCCGGGGCTAAACAAGCTAACAGTTAGCAGAACGGGGCTGGCAAGCTAGCAGTTAGCAGACCGGGTTAGCAAGCAAGCAGTTACCAGGGGCTAGCAGTTAGCAGACCGGGGCAGGCAAGCTAGCAGTTAGTAGACCGGGGCTAGCAAGTTAGCCTTTGAGGGATGTCGCGATGGGGGTAAGTCTGTTTTTGCCTCTTCGTGCTGTGACATCGATAGACCAGTCGTGGAATTAGTAGGGTTCCAAGTAGCTCTAGGTAGCTAGAAGGTTAGTAGAATGGGCCTTCAGTGGACGTCGCGCCTGAGGGGCCTGTTGGAATCCTCGGGCAGATTATGTCGGTATTCCAGTCGTAGAGGATCGGAGGGGTTCCGTGCCCCATAATGGCAGTAGAAGGGGTCTGGATATTGTAGCCCAGGAGTGAGCCGGGAGATGGGTCTAGCATGGGCTTGCCCCAGGCTAGTTGGTGCTAGCTCCGGGGCGGAAACGTTAACCAGGAGAAGTCAACCCGGGTTAGTTAGCTAGCTGTGATGATCCAGATGAAAAGGTTCAGAGTTTGCGGTAGGAATTTGGGGATATGGAGAGAAAAATAGGTCCGTTATGCTCTGGTTTGAAACGTGTTGTACGAACTGGCGAGAACTTTCTGAGCTAAAGGTTAGCTGATGACCGCCAGCAGTGGTTAGCTGACTGAGAGCTGGTAGCTAGTTAGCTAGCTAGCTTCAGTTGAGGTATTCCAGTTCGGAGGTAAATAGAAATACTTTAGGGGGAAACAGAACCACACCACATTGGGTGAGGCGTGTTATGGGAGAGTATTTTGAAGTTGAGGTTTAGGAAAAATATTAAAAAGAACGCGAAGAAAAAGATATATACACATGGGACAAGACAAGACAAAGACGTCTGACTGCTACGCCATCTTGGATCCAATCTGTGCCTCGACACAATCCTGTCTCGGAGCTCTACGCACAATTCCTTCGACCTCATGCCTTGGTTTTTGCTCTGACATGCACTGTCAACTGTGGGACCTTTATAAAGATAGGTTGTGCCTTTCCAAATCATGTCCAATCAATTGAATTTACCACAGGTGGACTCCAATCAAGTTGAAGAAAGACCTCAAGGCTGATCAATGGAAAACAATTTCGAGTCTCATGGCAAAGGGTCTGAATACTTATGTAAAGAAAGTATTTTTGTTTACTTTAAAAAAAATACATTTGCAAAAACTTCTCAACCAGTTTTTGCTTTGTCATTATGGGCTATTTTGTGTAGATTGAGGGAAAAAAAGATTTCATCCAATTTAGACTAGGGCTGTAAAGTAACAAAATGTGGAAAAAGTCAAGGGGTCTGAAATACTATATTTTCTAATTTCTCTCCATCATGATGCATGAGGATAATGAAAGTTCACAGAAGTAACAAGTTAAGGTAGACCTACCAATTAGTTATAGTGTCTTTACTGATAACAATTTGGTTTATGATTTAAGTTATTAAAACGTGTCATTCTGTTACAAAATTGGTAACAGAATGACCAACAAATCGGCGACAATGGGAATTCGTAGGAAACACAACTCAGAGTTGGGAAAACAGCAAAAAATAAGTTAAATAAAATATGACAATTTAAAAAAATAAATAATAATAACCACAGTTGGGGAACCTGCTTACTGTCCTCCTTTCCACTGGCATACTGTTATGTTCAGATTATAGCTGTTTTATTTTTAAACTCTGTTCCATGGAGGTCAAAGAAGAAGTGTGAAAACAGTTTGGGCAACCCCTCCCCTTGTCTCTCTTTTCTCTCTCCATTTAATGTCACCTCTCCCGGCTCTTACTGACACCTACCCATGAGCCCACTCTCATTCCATTTACTGTAACCTACCCTCTCACCCACTAAGCAACGACCAACACCGGACATCCATGGACGTTGAAAGTAGTTTGGACAGTACAGTACACTAAAGAAAAGTAGAGTATAGGTCAGTACAATATAGTACTTTATAATTTTCTGTACTGAACGATACTGCACTGAACTCTACTTTACTGTGCTATACTGTATTTTACCGAACTTTGCTCTGCTGTGCTGTGCTGCGACCACAACTATAATCTTGTAGGACAGGAAGTATCCTAGTTGTGGAAGGTTGAATGCCTGGTGACAGAAAATATACCTTACCTCATATGTCTGGCTTCACCCTCCAAAAATGTCCCGCCAATAAAAGCATATCTATAATCACTAAGAACCAGTTGTAAGGATAAATGTGTCCCTCGCTATCAAATGAACGTCTGAATCCAACTTTTGTCCTAACTGCACAACAATCCTGCTGTGTTAGACAGTGGGCTGCCATTAGACCACGCACTTCACACAAGACTTCCTACAATGTCATCTACCACCGTTTACACCAAGATTGTGGTTAAACTTTTATTTGATTGCGAGGGACACATTTAACCTTACAACTGGGGTGGCAGGGTAGCCTAGTGGTTAGAGCGTTGGACTAGTAACTGGAAGGTTGCAAGGTTCAAATCCCCGAGCTGACAAGGTACAAATCTGTCGTTCTGCCCCTGAACAGGCAGTTAACCCACTGTTCCTAGGCCGTCATTGAAAATAAGATTTTGTTCTTAACTGACTCGCCTAGTTAAATAAAGGTAATAAAATAAAAAAAGTAGTGTTGCTAGAGGTTATCAATATTCTTT
Source organism: Oncorhynchus tshawytscha (assembly GCF_018296145.1). Lineage (NCBI taxonomy): Eukaryota > Metazoa > Chordata > Actinopteri > Salmoniformes > Salmonidae > Oncorhynchus > Oncorhynchus tshawytscha. Next base: position 35,350,222 of record NC_056430.1, on the reverse strand, counting down.
TGTTGATGCAAAAGCCGGACATATGAGGTTAAGTTTATTTTCCGTTGCTAGTCATTTCAACCTTCTTCAACGAGGATACTTCCCGTCCTGGTCATGTTTGGGGGCGGAGATCAAACATCCAAAGGAGGATATTTAATTGTTCTACCTTTTGTGTACCTACTCAGGATATGTCACCATAAAGAGAATGACATTCATAATTATGCATTTCTGCATAGTACAGATCAGGGATCCATGATGTCATTCTGTTACCATCATTCTGTTACGGGTGTTAATCCACTTCATTTACTATAGTTCAATAACCAAAATAGATTTTTTTTTTAATTCAATGTTTCATATCACAGCTCACACCCCATTCTTTCTGCAGACATCTTTGAATCTTAATCGGAGTAGATATTAACAGAGTTTTAAACACCCATGTGTTTATTATTTGATATCAAGCAGCCTCAATATTAGTTTAAATCGGGCTGATTTTATTGACTATGAGCTTTGATTTAACAATGATGACATCCCATTTGAATTATGCGTGGTTGGGAGTGTGTGTTTGTTTTAACTCCAGATTACAAGGCAGCTTTTCTGTAATCAGACAGGGGAGATCAATGCAGCAAACCATCCATGCAGTGTTGGGCATTAAGGCAACATATAAGTGGTAAACAACCTCAAACGATTGCAATAGATTTGAACTGATTACCTCATATTTCATATTGGTCTTTGGCAATATTCATCAGATCATCAAAACAAGGTTTCTGGTCACAGTGTACTGAGCCTAGTGTGAAGTAATTGGGCCGTGAGAATCAACCAGTGGGTCCCAACCAATTATGTAGTCTATATGGTGTCTATGGTCCCCATGTTCCAAACCACCATTTGTGAAACAACAGTCTAGTTTAGATCACTGTAAACTATGACCAGGCCATGCGTCTCCATAAAGACCAATATGTTGGCCAACTCAGTCAATGCAATAAGTGTTTTCTCTACTGTAGTTGTCCTGGTCCCAATTGGCCAAATCTGAAGTGACTGCAGCTGCTCACAATAAATTGCTAGTTTGTATAAATTGTTCCATGGATTTCAGAAATAATCAAATCAAATGTTATTTGTCACATGTGCCAGATACTATAGGTGTAGACCTTACTGTGAAACGCTTACTTATAAGCCCTTTAACCAACAATGCAGTTCAAGAAATAGAGTTAAGAAAATATTTACTAAATATATATATATTTTTTTAAAGTAACAAGAAAATTACACAACCATAACTAGGCTATATACTGGGGATAACAGGGCTGAGTCAATGTGCAGGGGTGCAGCTTAGTTGAAGTAATTTGTAAAGTGACTATGCATAGATAATAAACAGCGAGTAACAGCAGTGTAAAAACAAAGGGGTGGGGGGGATCAATGTAAATAATCCGGGTGGACATTTGATTAATTGTTCAGTAGTCTTATGGCTTGGGGGTAGAAGCTGTTAAGGAGCCTTTTGGTCCTAGACTTGGTGCAGCTGTAGAACTTTTTAAGGATCTTGGGACCCATGCCAAATCTTTTCAGTCTCCTCAAGGGGAAAAGGTGTTGTCGTGCCCTCTTCACAACTGTCTTAATATGTTTGAAACATGATAGTTTGTTGGTGATGTGGACACCAAGGAACTTGAAACTCTCAACCCGCTCCACTTAAGCCCCGTCGATGTTAATGGGGGCCTGTTCGGCCCTCCTTTTCCTATAGTCCACAATCAGCTCCTTTGTCTTGCTCACATTGAGGGAGAGGTTGTTGTCCTGGCACCACACTGCAAGGTCTCTGACCTCCTCCGTATAGGCTGTCTCATCTTTGTCGGTGATCAGGCCTACCACTGTTGTCATCAGCACACTTGATGATGGTGTTGGAGTCGTGCTTGGCCACGCAGTTATGGGTGAACAGGGAGTACAGGAGGGGACTCAGCAATCACCCCTGAGGGGCTCCAGTGTTGAGGATCAGCGTGGCAGATGTGTTGTTGCCTACCCTTACCAAATCAGCTTTTATTGGTCACATACACATGGTTAGGAGATGTTAATGTGAGTGTAACGAAATGCTTGTGCTTCTTGTTCCTACAGTGCAGTAATATCTAACAACTACCTAATACACACAAATCTAAAGGGATGAATGAGAATATGTACATATACATAGTTGGAATGGGAAATGTCAGAATAAAAGTAGAGAAAATTATTTATTTAAACTTTTATTTCTTTCATCACATTCCCGGTGGGTCAGAGGTTTACATAGACACAATTAGTATTTGGCAGCATTGGCTTCAAATTGTTTAACTTGGGTCAAACGTTTTATGTAACCTTCCCCCTTTTTTCCTCCAAACACAACGATGGTCATTATGGCCAAACAGTTCTATTTTTGTTTCATCAGACCAGAGGACATTTCTCCAAAAAGTACGATCTTTGTCCCCATGTGCAGTTGCAAACTGTAGTCTGGCTTTTTTATGGTGGTTTTGGAGCAGTATCTTCTTCCTTGCTGGGCGACCTTTCAGGTTATGTCGATATAGGACTTATTTTACTATAGATACTTTTGTACCTGTTTCCTCCAGCATCTTCACAAGGTCCTTTGCTGTTGTTCTGGGATTGATTTGCACTTTTCTCTAGGAGACAGAATGCGTTTCCTTCCTGAGCGGTATGACGGCTGCGTGGTCCCATGGTGTTTATACTTGCGTACTATTGTTTGTACAGTTGGACGTGGTAACTTCAGGCATTTGGAAATTGCTCCCAAGGATGAACCAGACTTGTGGAGGTCTACAATTTTTTTCTGAGGTCTTGGCTGATTTCCCATGGTGTCAAGCAAAGAGGCACTGAGTTTAAAGGTAGGCATTGAAATACATCCACATGTACACCTCCAATTGACTGAAATTATGTCAATTAATCTATCAAAAGCTTCTTAAACCATGACATTGTTTTCTCCTAACCGACTTGCCAAGACTATAGTTTGTTAAAAAGAAATTTGTGGAGTGGTTGAAAAACGAGTTTTAATGACTCCTACCTAAGTGTTAGTAAACTTCCGACTTCAACTGTATGTGAACATTATTAAAGGGGCATTACTAAGTGGCATTGTTTAAAGTGACTAGTGATCCATTTATTAAAGTGCCTAGTGATTGGGTCTCAATCTAGGCAGAAGCCTCTCTGAGTTAGTGATTGCTGTTTAGCAGTCTGATGACCTTGAGATAGAAGCTGTTTTTCAGTCTCTCGGTCACAGCTTTGATGCACCTGTACTGACTTCGCCTTCTGGATGGTAGCGGTGTGACCAGGCAGTGGCTCGGGTGGTTGTTGTCCTTGATGATTTTTTTTGGCCTTCCTGTGACATTGGGTGCTGTATGTGTCCTGGAGGGCAGGTAGTTTGCCCCCAGTGATGCGTCGTGCAGACCGCACCACCGTCTGGAGAGCCTTGCAGTTGAGGGCGGTGCAGTAGCCATACCAGGCTGTGATACAACCCGACAGGATGCTCTCGGTTGTGCATCTGTAACAGTTTGTAGTGTTTTTGGTGACGAGCCAAATTTCTTCAGCCTCCTGAGGTTGAAGAGGCGCTGTTATGACTTCTTCACAACACTGGTTGTGTGGGTGGAGCATTTCAGTTTGTCTGTGATATGTACGCCGAGGAACTTAACTTCCACCTTCTCCACTGCTGTCCCATCGATGTGGATGGGGGTTGCTCCCTCTGCTGTTTCCTGACATCCACGATCATCTCCTTTGTTTTGTTGACGTTGAGTGAGAGGTTGTTTTCCTGACACCACACTCCCGTGTGCCCTTACCTTCTCCCTCTAGACTGTCTGGTCGTTGTTGGTAATCAAGCCCACTACTGTTGTGTCATGTGAGATGTTGTTTCCTCCCTTCACCACCTGGGGATGGCCCGTCAAAGTCCAGGACCCAATTGCACAGGGCGGGGTTGAGACCCAGGGCCTCCAGCTTGATGATGAGCTTGGGGGGTACTATGGTATTGGAGGGTACTATGGTAGTGCTACGGGGTGGTAGTCATTTAGTTCAGTTATCTTTGCCTTCTTGGGTACAGTAACATTGGTTGCCATCTTGAAGCATTTGGGGACAGCAGCCTGGGATAGGGAGAGATTGAATATGTCCGTAAACACACCAGCCAGCTGGTCTGTGCATGCTCTGAGGACGTGGCTAGGGATGCCGTCTGTGCCAGCAGCCTTGCGACTCTTTTTGTAGTCTGATTTCCTGTCGACCCTGCCACATACGTCTTGTGTCTGAGCCGTTGAGCGATTTCACTTTGTCCCTGTACCGGCTTTTCGCTTGTTTGACTGCCTTGCGGAGGGATTAACTACGCTGTTTATATTCAGCCGTATTTCCAGACCTCTTTCCATGGTTAAATGCGGTGGTTCGTGCTTTCAGTTTTGTGCGAATGCCGCCATCCATCCACAGTTTCTGGTTAGGGTAGGTTTTAATAGTCACAGTGGTTACAACATCTCCAATGCACTTCTTTATAAACTCACTCACCGAGTCAGCATATAGATCGATGTTGTTCTCTGAGGCTGACCGGAACATATCCCAGTCTGTGTGATCAAAAAAATCTTGACGCGTGGATTCCAATTGGTCAGACCAGCGTTGAATGGTTCTAGTCACTGGTACATCTTGAATTTCTGCCCATAAGACAGTAGGAGCAAGATTGCATCGTGGTCGTATTTGCCGAAGGGAGGGAAGGGGAGGGCTTTGTATGCATCGCGGAAGTTAGAATAGCAGTGATCGAGTGTATTACCCCCGCATGTAGTGCAATCAATATGCTGGTAGAATTTAGGTAGCCTTGTTCTCAAATTTGCTTTGTTAAAATCCCCAGCTACAATAAATGCAGCCTCAGGATGTGTGGTTTCCAGTTTACATAGAGTCCAGTGAAGTTCCTTGAGGGCCGTCTTGGTGTCTTCTTGATGGGGAATGTACACAGCTCTGACGATAACTGACGAGAATTCTTTTGAGAGGTAATATGGCCGGCATTTGATTGTAAGAAATTCTAGGTTGGCTGAGCAGAAGGATTTGACTTCCTGTATGTTGTTATGATTACACCATGAGTCGTTAATCATGAAGCATACACCTCCGCCCTTCCTCTTCCCAGAGAGGTGTTTATCTCTGTCAGCGCAATGCATGGAGAATACTTTGAGGCACCTGGGGGCGACCAGTCAGGAAGTCCAAGATTCAGTTGCAGAGGGAGGTGTTTGGTCCCAGGGTCCTTAGCTTAGTGATGAGCTTCATGGGAACTATGGTGTTGAACGCTGAGCTGTAGTCAATGAAAGGCATTCTCGCATCGGTGTTCCTTTTGTCCAGGTGGGAAAGGGCAGTGTGGAGTGCGATTGAGATTGCGTCATCTGTGGATCTGTTGAGGCGGTATGCAAATTGGAGTAGGTCTAGGGTTTCTGGTATGATTTTGTTGATGTGAGCCATGACCACCCGGCTTTGTGAATGTTGACCTGTTTAAAGGTCTTGCTCACATCGGCTACGGAGAGCGTGATCACACAGTCATCCAGAACAGCTGGTGCCCTCATGCATGCTTCGGTGTTGCTTGCCTCGATTATTAAAGGCATTTAGCTCTTCTGGTAGGCTCGCGTCACTGGGCAGCTTGCGGCTGGGTTTCCCTTTGTAGTCCGTAATATTTTTCAAGGCCTTAGTAGTAAAGCAAAAGCTTCTATTTAATGAGTGATCTGTGGATTATTAATTTGTCTGTTACAATAACAGATTAGTCCGCAGGTTCAATCATTGTGTTTGCTTCGGCATTGGTGAATTACACATGGGCCTCCTGAATATTTACTGCCATTTCAATACATGATCTCACGTAACTAAGCATGCAGTCAGTTTTTTATGCTCAAAATAATTCTAAATGAGACAAAAAGCACCAAAAACCAATACAGAAAGGGAAGACAAAATATCCAAAATATTGTGTATGCAGCAGTGAGTAGCAATCCTAGTTGGAGCACAGCCAGGCAGGGGAAATGATGGCATGGTATTTAGGCCACATTAGTTCCCAGCCAAGGAGTTTCCATGGACGACACAGCGGGCTACTCTACTTTTCAGATGATTTAACCTCTGTCACTGAGACAGTCAGCGGTGAGAAGTGCTAAAACAATAGTGGCCTCTGACAACCAGTAACATTAGCAACAGCACACTGCCAACACTTAGCTGCATGGACTCTTTCCTACCATACCAAATAGAAAGGGGGGATAAAAAGTTAGCGATTTTAGTCATTAATAAACTCCTAATTACACTGACCTGGCTGATTAACAATATGATATAGCAATATATAAGACTGATTATGAATGAAAATACCATTGAGCGGAGGCAGCTATTAGCAGCACAGCAGTCCTTCAGCAACCTCCACTGAAGATAGAGATGTACTGTAGCATCGCAGCACAGGCTCCCATTATACATTACTGAAGACCTAGAAAAGCACAACTGTCAAGTGAATAAACACAGGTGGCAAAACTTCTAGCAGTCAAGATGGATGTAGAAGATCATAGGGCACTCTGGAGCTAAATCATTGCTTATACAATCCACTTGACATCACACATACATTATACTGTACCGTGGCTCAATGATGAATCCATGTGTAGAGAGGATTGTCTGGGCCCCTTGGAATGTGTGGGGCAGGCTTATGAAGGTGGAGCCCAGGGAGGTAGACCTAGGCTGTGTTTGGTGAATTGCTCCACAGGTGAGCCTCACTGCAGAACAAATCCCAGCACTGACATGATGTCATGATGCAGTCTTTCTATGGATGGGGTCTCCAGGGTCATGCTCTGCTCTCTCACACTTTTTCAACTGACTGGTCTCAGTGGCCTCAGTATAGTGCAATCCAAAATATTGACATTAATCACTGTCAGCTTTTCACACTGGCCTGGGACTCCCAGCACAGCAGCTCTATGCCTTGGTCTTGTCTGTCATCACCACTGTACTGTCTCTGATCAGGACCCCCAAGTCACTCCTAGCAAACCCAGAGAAGGATTGCAAGTTAATAATCGTTGACTATCTCTGGAGGAGGCAATTATTTTCCTTAACAAAAGGGGAATGAGAGACACAGAAGAGAAACTCATCTGTTGAGGTTGTTTAAGTAAGAGTTTTCAGATCTACATCCTTAAATAGAAAGTAAATAACTGGTGTTTAAAGTAGACTACTAGACACTCAGTGGCCTTGTTGTTAGTGTCCACCCTAAGATTTGAAGGTTGTGATTTTGATCCCGTCTGAGTCATACTAAAGACTGTAAAAATGGGACCTTATGAGTCTCTTCTTGAGACTCAGCATTAAGGAGAGATATTGGGGTTAAGGCATTGTGATGGCATGCCTCAGGCTATCTCCTGCTACAGAAACAGCTCCAATGAGTTGTTCTGGCTCACACAAGCCTAAGCAAGACTACTTACTCTTTTTTACTAGATACTCTTGGTTTGGAGGCAATGGTACACTGGCAGCCATTTAAAGGTACGATCCCATAAATGCAGTTATTTTTGAGAGCATGTTTTCTTGGTCAGTTGGTTTGGGCTCTCCAGAGACTGGGCTGGAGTTGGCCAGAGTGCAGCGGACATGGAGGATACTGGACAGGAGGCACAAGGCTATCTCCTTACTTGTCCCTGAGTCTCTCTTTGTCTCTGTCTCTCTCTCTCTCTCTCTCTCTCTCTCCAGGCCCTTTGTCTTCTGTTCTGTAGGAGGTTCCTCTTTCTGCTGTAGCTGCTGTATGTAGCTGTGGTGGTGGTGGTACAGTCTACTCCCAGAATACATAAGCTCTCCCTGTGGTTTCTGTTTACTGTTCTGAGGCACCAGGTGCCCTTGGCCTCTGTGGAAACTGTCTCGCGCTAATGGGTGAGCAATAGTCTGGCAGGATGAACACTTTGGCTACAAATACATGTTTTACCATACAGCAGTAATATCATAATGGCTAGACCTGTTAAATGGCATGTATAGTGTATTTGATAAATTATGTGATTGCAGAATGACATATATTGTGCATAGAGTATCGCTGTGTCGTTCCCAAGCATGTTCAGCCTGGGTTACTGCTGGGAGATAAAGCTATTTTATTTACTGACTCTGTTAAGGGATGTGTTTCAGAGCAGCAATAATACAAAGTAATTAAACAAGATTATGATTTATGTTTACATTATTTGATCCATCCAAAGCCTCCGCTTGCTACACATCCAGAGACAGAAAGAGAAAATAACATTCATGTCATGTCACAAGGAGTGAACCTACACATGCATTCTAACCCCTCTTCCCCACCTATCTGCATCCCCCCACCCTGCTCTCCTCCAATCAGCTGCTCCCAAGGGATGTGTGCACGCCCATGTTGTCATGGAGACACCATGCAGTCTATTTTTCTTGGTTCTCCATGGCAGCTGGTGCCGGGATACGGCTGTGATTGACGGCTGGTGTTGTGAAAGGGCATGTCTGGTGCGCTGGGGCCTTGGCTTCCTTGAAGCTTCAGTTCTGTGTAGCATGCTGACACTGTGATGATGATACTCAGGAAGGAGAGAAAATCAATGGTGAGGAAGGATGAGAGCAAGAGAAAGAGAGTGGGTGACTGTTTTTCATCTCTCACTGTGAAGTGGTCTGTCTGTCTGTCTGAACCTCCGGACCTGTGATGAGAAGCTGTCACATTTCCTTCCTTTTAGTATACACCACAGCACTCCACTTGACAGGTGACTGTTTGAAGAAATCGAAATTTGAAAAATAATTGGCAATTGAAAGGGAATCAGATATCTTGCTAATCAAATAATACCCCCTAAAGTAATCTTCACATAGTATTATGATTGATCAAGGTCCAACTGAAATTGGACTTTTAACCCATTCTTCCTCGAAATACAGACATACACATAGATATACAGTACATACCGTATACAGGTTTTGGAGAGGTGCAGGGGGCTGCCACACTGGGTGCCCGGGGTGATGTTGTTGTGGGGGGTTAAGTGCCTTGCTCAAGGGCACTACAGTAGGTAGGTAATGGCAACTAGGATTTGATACCAGCAACCCCCCCGTTGCCAGCCCACTTCCCACCAGATTTGTTCTGTCGAACCCTGGATTCGAACTGGCTGCTGGCTCGCCTTTCTAACCGCTGAGCTACCTACCACGATTGGCAGATCTACTCCATATCATGCAAGAACAAGGCTACTTCATCTATCAGCATGTGACAAACGTTTATTCCATTCAGGGGGAAAATGTATCCCTGCCTGGGTTGAACTGTATTGATCTAATTCCAACAGGAGTTCCTGAAAAGGAAGTGACCATAAACTAGATAGTAATGACCCGGGATAAATGATAAACAGGCTGACAGAGCAGGCAGGCAAACAGAGCAGGCTGACAGAGCAGGCAGTCAGGCAGGCAGACAAACTGACAGACCAGGGAGAGATGGACTGATACAGAGCCCTACAGCAGGGATTAGTGCGAGGAAGAGTGGAAAACTGAGCCTGGATGAGAATGGAGAGAGGGTTGCACAGAGAAGGATGCCATGCCTACCACACCCATCCAAAAGCCAGGTCTGAAAAAACAGTCAGCAATGGAAAACGTCCTAGAAGAGGATAAGGCAGTCTTCCATTTGGGTTCGATGATGAGGTTAGGCTACTGTCATTGGGCATGTGCAGTGTGAGAGTCTACTCTAGGCTGATTTTCATGAGCATTTGGCACCTAATGTAGAGAGCTGTAAGGGGACGGTAAGCTCTGCAGTAGAGAGGCCAGAAAAGCTGTGTAGGGGATTAGGTGAGTGAATTTGGCTTTCAGGCAGACACTTTTGTCTGCTGCGTACATGTACGTGTGCGTATATGTTGTGTGTGTGTGCTCTCGCTTGTGTGTGTGTGTGTGTGTGTGTAATGTGTAATCAAACAGTGCCAAGGAGGCTAATTCCTTCTGAGGCTGTTTATTTTTATGCGGCACACACAGATGTTACACAAACCCAGATGTTACAACCCAGATGTTACACAAACCCATGAACCTCTTGTGTTTCCCTTTACCCCACAACGCTCTGACTCATTCATATTCATATCGGATGTGTTGATGTACTCCACTCACCATAACAGGCCTCAGTGTTTGAGGTGATAATGGGGGGCTGTAGTGCCCTGAGGTGAAACGAACCATGTTTAATGCTGCATCTTGTGTGTGGCATGGGGATGATGGGGAATGGCTGCTGCTGTCTCTGTCTGGCTGTAAGTGGCCTTTGTGAGATGAAATTACCCGGGCTATCAGGCTAAAGCAGTCTGCTCCACTGCACTCTGGTTGCACAGGCTGGCTTACTGTGCCTCTCTCCCCAGCCAAGCCACCCTGAGGATGCTATGCAGGAAACACACGACACACCAGTTTACATTTCCTCACATTTGTGCACTGTTCCGTGGAGAGCTGGAAGACGAGGTTGAGCAGGTTTACAGTGCCTTCAAAGTATTCATACCCCTTGACTTATACCATATTTTGCTGTGTAACACCCTGAATTCAAAATTGATTAACTAGATTTTTCCCCACCCATCTACACACAATACCCCATTATGACAAAGTCAAAACATGTTTTTAGAAATGTTTGCAAATTGATTTAAAATTATGTAAAGAAAAATCAATTTTGCATAAGTATTCACACACCTGAGTCAATACACGTGAAAAATCACCTTTAGCTGTGAGTCTTTCTAGGTAAGTCTAAGAGGTTTGCACACCTGCATTGTAAAATATTTGCACATTATTCTTTTTAAAATTCTCCAAGCTCTGTCATGTTGATTGTTGCTCATTGCTAGACAGCCATTTTCAAGTCTTGCTATAGATTTCTAAGTGGATTTAAGTCAAAACTGTAGCTAGGCCCCTTGAACATACGTTGTCTTGGTAAGCAACTCCAGTGTATATTTGGCCTTGTGTTTGTCTTTGTGTCTGTTGGAAAGCAGACTGAACCAAGTTTCTCTGGATTTTGCCAGTGCTTAGCTCTATTTTGTTTATTTTTATCCTGAAAAACTCCCCAGTCCTTGCCGATGACAAGCATACCTTTTGGGCTTTCCCCGATTCAGTTTCAACTTAATTGCCTGGAGTCGTCGTTATGTAAGCTTGCACAAAACTTCTGCATCGGTGCATTGTCCTGGAATGACTTCTAGGAAGAACAGGTTGAGCGTAGGGTAATTTTATTTAAATTTTTTATTTCATCTTTATTTAACCAGGTAGGCTAGTTGAGAACAAGTTCTCATTTACAACTGCGACCTGGCCAAGATAAAGCATAGCAGTGTGAACAGACAACAACAGAGTTACACATGGAGTAAACAATAAACAAGTCAATAACACAGTAGAAAAAAAGAAAGAGAGTCTATATACATTGTGTGCAAAAGGCATGAGGTAGGCGAATAATTACAATTTAGCAGATTAACACTGGAGTGATAAATGATCAGATGGTCATGTGCAGGTAGAGACACTGGTGTGCAAAAGAGCAGAAAAGTAAATGAATAAAAACATTATTGGGATGAGGTAGGTAAATTGGGTGGGCTATTTACCGATGGACTATGTTCAGCTGCAGCGATCGGTTAGCTGCTCAGATAGCAGATGTTTAAAGTTGGTGAGGGAGATGTCTCCAACTTTTAATTACATACCCTCTGATGTCTTTATTACTGGTGATATATATATATATATTGTATTGAGAGAGACAGATTCTGTACACTCACACACACTGCAGCTGTGGGCCATTTTCCAGATTTTCTGTAGGGAACCACAGAGGAAGATAAAAACATCTCGGATAAGTGTGATTTTATGACTTGAGGGGAGTTAAAACATGGAGTAAAGTAGGTCCTCTCTCTAACCTGGGCCTGGCCTGGTCTGGGCTAACTACTTATTTTCATTCTGTGTCCCCTGGCCCACTGCTCTCTGGCCGGCTCAAATCAAATGTTATTCGTCACACCCTTTGTAAACAACAGGTGTAGATCTACAGTGAAATGCTTACTTACGAGCCCTTTGCAACAATGCAGAGAAATAATAGGAAAGTAAAACACTTAATAAATACACAATGAGTAACGATAACAGGGTACCAGTACAGAGTCGATGTGCGGGGGTACGAGGTAATTAATGTGGATGTGTACATATAACTAGAAATAAAGTGACAGATCATAAAACAGTAGTAGTATGTAATGAGTTAAAGGGTCAATGCAGGTAGCTACTTAGCAGTCTTATGGCTTGGGGTTAGAAGCTGTTCAGGGTCCTGTTGGTTCCAGACTTGGTGCATCGGTAAAACTTGCCATTCGGTAGCAGAGATAAGTCTATGACTAGGACTTAGGTGGCTGGAGTCTTACAATTGTTAGGGCCTTCCTCTGACTGCCTGGTATAGAGGTCCTGGATGGCAGGGAGCTCGGGCTCAGTGATATACTGGGTCATATACATTAACCTCTGTAGCACCTTGTGGTAAGATGTAAAGCAGTTGCCATACCAAGCGGTAATGCAGCCAGTCAAGATGCGTTCAGTGATGCAGCTGAATAACTTTAAGGATCTGAGGGCCCATACCAAATCTTTTCAGCCTCCTGAGGAGGAAGAGGCATTGTCGTGCCCTATTTACGACTGTGTTGGTGTGTGTGGGACATGATAGATCCTTAGTGATGTGGACACCAAGGAATGTAAAGCTCTTAACCTGCTCCACTACATACCCGTCAATGTGAATGGGGCCATGCTCAGACTTTTGTTTCCTGTAGTCCACGATCAGCTCCTTTGCTTTGCTGACGTTGAGGGAGAGGTTGTTGTCCTGGCACCACACTACCAGGTCTCTGACCTCCTCACTACAGGCACTACAGTCTCATCATCGCCGGTGATCAGGCCTACCACCATGATGTCGTTGGCAAACTTAATGATGGTGTTGGAGTCGTGCGCGGCCACTAAGCACGCCCCCCTGAGGGGCCCCAGTGTTGAGGGTCAGCGTGGAAGATGTGTTGTTGCCTACCCTCACCACCTGGGGGTGGCCCGTCAGGAAGTCCAGGATCCAGTTGCAGACGGAGGTGTTGAGGGATCTGTTCAGTCCCAGGGTTCTTAGCTTAGTGATGTGCTTGGAGGGAATTATGGTGTTGAACACTGAGCTGTAGTTAATGAATAGCATTTTGACATAGGTGTTCCTCTTCTCTACGTGGGAAGGGGCAGTGTGGAGTGCAATAGAAATTGTTCTGAATTCTGAATGTAAAACTGTTTAAAGGTCTAACTCACATTGGCTACGGAGAGCGTGATCACACAGTCGTTTGGAACAGCTGGTGTTCCCATGCATGGTCAGTGTGGCTTTCCTCAAAGCGAGCATAGAATACATTTAGGTTGTCTGGGCAGCTCGCGTCTCTGGGCAGCTTTTGGCTGGGTTTCCCTTTGTAATCTGTGATAGTTTAAGCCGACGAGCAGCAGAGCCGGTGAAGTAGAATTCGATCTTAGTCCTGTATTGACACTTTGCCTGTTTGATGGTTCATCTGAGGGCGAAGCAAAATGTCTTATATGCGTCCGGATTAGTGTTCTGCTCTAGCCTTTAGCTCAGCGCGGATTTTGCCATTAACCGATGGATTCTGGTTGGGATAGGTGCATACGGTCAATGTGGGGATGACATTGTCGATGCACTTGTTAATGAAGCCGGTGACTGATGTGAACATCTCAATGCCATCGGATGAATCTCGGAACATATTCCAGTCTGTGCTAGTGAAACAGTCCTGTAGCTTAGCATCTGCTTCATCAGACCACTTCACTGGTACTTCCTGTTTGAGTTTTTGCTTGCGAGCAGGAATCAGGAGGATAATGTTATGGTCAGATTTGCCAAATGGAGAGAGAGGGAGAGCTTTGTAAGAGTTTCTGTGTGTAGAGTAAAGGTGATGTAGAGATTTTTTTTAGCCTCTAGTTGCAAAGGTGACATGCTGGTAGAAATGAGGTAAGACAGATTTCAGTTTCTCTGCATTAAAATCACCGTCGTTCAAAATCAAGTGGCGCCTCTGGATGAGCATTTTCTAGTTTGCTAATGGCCCTATACAGCTCGTTGAGTGTGGTCTTAGTGCTTGCATCGGAATGTGGTGGTAAATAGACAGCTACAAAAAAATATAGATAAAAACTCTTTGTAAATAGTATGGTCTACAGCCTAACATGAAGTGTTCTAACTCAGGCGAACAGGACCGCGAGACTACCTATAATATTAGAGATGGCGCAAAGACACACACCTCTCCCCTTTAGTTTAACTTCGTTTTCCCATGACTGGCAGGGGCACAGCCATGGGTGGGCCTGGAGGGGCATAGACCCACCCACTGGGAAGCCAGGCCCAGCCAATCTGAATGAGTTTTCCCCCCACAAAAGGGCTTTACAGATATAAATACTCCTCAGTTTCATCAGCTGTCCGGGTGGCTGGTCTCAGATCATCCCGCAGGTGAAGACTGAAGTAGATGTCCTAGTCTGGCGTGGTTACATGTGGTCTGCGGTTGTGAGGCCTTAAATTCTCTAAAACAACGTTGGAGATGGCTTATGGTAGAGAAATTAACATTCAACTCTGTGGCAACAGCTCTGGTGGACATCCCTGTAGTCAAAATGCCAATTGCATGCCCCCTCAAAACTAGAGACATCTGTGGCATTGTGTTGTGTGACAAAACTGCACATTTTAGAGTGGCTGTTTTTTGCCCCCAGAACAATATTCTTGACATGCCACATCTGTCAAATGGATGGAGAAATGCTCACTAACAGGGGTGTAAACAAATCTTTACCAAACAATTGAGAGAAATAAGCTTTTTGTGCATATGGAACGTTTTGGGGAACTTTTATTTCAGCTCATGGGACCAACACTTCAAATCAAATGTTATTTGTCACAATGCGCCGAATATTACAGGTGTAGGCCTTACAGTGAATTGCTTACTTACAAGCCCTTAACCAACAATGCAGTTCTAAGGGAGTTAAAAAATAAAAGTAACACAATAACATAACAATAATGAGGCTATATATAGGAGGTACCGGTACTGAGTCAACGTGCGGAGATACAGTAATTTGTGCATGTAGGTAGGGGTAAAGGGACTATGCATAGATAAACAGCGAGCAGCAGCAGGTTAACAACAAGTGTGGTGGGCTGAAACACATTAAGGAAAGAAATTCCACTAAATAACTTTTAACAAGGCACACCTGTTAATTGAAATGCATTCCAGGTGACTACCTCATGAAGCTAGTTGAGAGAATGCCAAGAGTGTGCAAAGCTGTAATCAAGGCAAAGGGTGGCTACTTCGAAGAATCTAAAATATATTTTGATTTGTTTAACACTTTTTTTGGTTACTACATGGTTCCATATGTGTTATTTCATAGTTGTGATGTCTTTACTATTATTCTACAGTGTAGAAAATACTAAAAATAAAAAATATGAACCCTTGAATGAGTATGTGTGTGTCAAACTTTTGACTGGTACTGTAATATCCATGTCAATGTTCAGCCACGACTCAGAGAAAAGGATATTACTGTTCTTCAGGTCCCGTTGATAGGGTAGTCTCGAACAGAGCTCATCCAGTTTTATTCTCCAGCGATTACCCTTCGTTCTATTGGCGAATGTACAAAGGTGGTTTATGTACTCACCGACGTAGTCTATTTTACAAGTCTCAGGAATTAGTCCCTGGTCCGGGGTGAGCAGTATATCCTGCGCCTCGGACTCATTGAAGTAGAAATCTTCATCCAAATCAAGGTTAGTTATCGATGTTCTGATGTCCAGAAGCTGTTCTTAGGAAATTATGGCGGAAACATTATGTACAAAAAAGTTACAATCAGTGGGGGAAAAAAACACAAAATTGCAGAATTGTTCAGGATCCCATAAAACGGCCTCTCAGCAAATGACGCCCTGCAGATGTGATTATGGATTTTTATTCTGCTGAGATGTCAAAGTTCAGGGATCTCCTACATCCTAGTGTTTTTCTAAGAGTTCGCTGGCTTTATAATTCTTGTCCTGTCCTGGGACGTTGTCCCAGACGTGTAGTGATCTTATTGAGCAGGTGCCTTGTGGGGGTTTAGGCTAGGCAGTGATTATGATAATGTATTGTCTCAAGGTCAGTGTTGAAGTGATCCCTTCTTATCTCTGCTGTCCCATCTGCTCTCACAGGGCTGGTTAATGAGCTAGGACCACTCCTGACTGCAGATCACACCTGCATGATAACATTTGCCATACACAAACTACTGCAGTTAATATCAATTGTGTGAGTGGAACAAAAACGATGCAAAGTAACAGACTCGGGCAACTTCATCACAAAGATTTACGTAGATGCATTAATTAAGCAGGGCATTTGACTGTGATTTAGACATGCCTGCCAAACTAAAGATATGATTCTTGGAGAGCTTACTTGGTGTAAGATATAGGCATAAAGAGAGCCAAGCCAAGCTGAGGTCCATGAGCGCTTATCTGCTTCCGATGGTGGGAGGTAATCTATAAGCTGAAGAACATAGTTTACATTAGAAAGAGTTTACCAGCATGCACATTGCACACCAGTACAGGCTTTCATACTTTAACTGACAAAATATAGGAAACACCAACATAGTATCTTAATAAGGCGTTGGGCCTCTGCGAGCCACCAGAACAGCTTCAATTCACTTTGGCATAGATTCTACAAGTGTCTTGAACACTATTGGAGGGATTTGACACCATTCTGCCACAGGGATGTCCATAATGTTTTGTTGATGGTTCTCCCATAAGTGTTCAGGTGGGGTTGACATCTGGTGACTGACACACACAGTGCTTTATTTTCTAGAAATGTATTTTTGTGTAGTAAAAATGTTTGACCATTAAAACTCTATTTTCCCCAACCCAACCCAACCCTGCCCTAACCTTAACCCCAAAACCTAACCATTAAGCTTAAAATAGCATTTGAACAAATTCAGGACGTTAAAAAAGTCCTGACTTTTACAAAAAAAGTGTTTTTCCTACCTTGTCAGGACATTGGGGTCCTGATAAGAAAACAAGTACACACACAAACTTTAAACTCCTATGCTCCTTTGAGACCCCTCTATCAAAGTCACTGAGATTTCTTCTAGTCATGGTAGCCAAAATAATGGGCAACTGGGCATTTTATACATGACCCTAAGCATGATGGGATGTTAATGCTTAATTAACCCAGGAACCACACCTGTGTGGAAGCACCTGCTTTCAATCTACTTTGTATCCCTCACTTACTCAAGTGTTTCCTTTATTTTGGCAGTTATCCGTACATTCAGAGAAGCAGTCATACTGTACTGACAGAGAGCATTCTCTTTCGCAGACTTATTCACGTTACACATTCAAGTTACGTACAGTTTCATTAATACAGAGGAGACTGTTCAGGGATAAACACGTGGTTGTGGATTGATGCCTCTACACATAGGCCTATCTGTCTGCGTGTTCTACTGCATAATGAATGAAGCCTGTGACTCCAATAGCTTTCAGGGAGAGCCAGTAATACCGCATCATCACTTTGGCTTGCCAGAAAAGTTGCATTCTATGTTCAGTAGTAACTGAATTGGATTCATGCAATCCTTTGATATCAATATACACTGCAGAGAATCATGACAATTGAACATTAGCTCAATATCGATTGCGCCATCATTGCACATTTTCTGCAGTCTTGATACGTTTGTTTGCAAAATACATTTACTAGAGTAGGGGTGCATCCATCATTGATGATCTTACTGTTAGGTATTTGTGCTGATTTAGAATATTTGCTCTTGTATCAAACTGAGGCAGTGAATGGTGGTTAACTTTCAGATGAAGTAGCACAAATAGACAAAAGGATAGCTCTGTTGTAGGAACAATGTTGTTCAGTTACTAGCTTCTCTCCCCCATATGTAATTGTGGTAGAATTTCCTCATCAGGATATTTCTATCTCCCCATCCTCTTCCCCTAATTTAAAGACTTTATATAGCCCTCAAAAGAGGGGTTTTGTATCCCTTTGGTGTTGTTCCTTATGGGCGTGGAAGTAGTGATGAAGGATGGACCCTGTGGTTAACTACCACTGCCTCTTCCCTTCATTCCCTTGCCCCCCCTCCCGCTCAATCCTGTACTCTTTTTTCTCTGAGGTTGCCACCCCAATGAGCAGACACATCCACCCACAAATGGAAACATGTGTAGAGAAGGCATGCTGTGCGCCTGCCGTATGTAATTGCTGCATTGCCTAATCAAACAATGGCGTTAAAGCCAAGTAAATTGTACCCTTCAATTAAAGGTTGTGCTTATGGCCTAGATCTAATTAGTAGAGCTCCTGTTAATTTTGAGGAGTTGAATTACCTCCATCTTCCCTCTCCCAACACTGGGAGTAGTCAGTGCTTGTTATCCATACAAACGCATGAACAAGTGAACCACAAACACTGTTTGAAATGCACATTTTTATTTCAAATAGGGGACTCATAACCTCGAACGAGCTCCTTTTTTTAATAACTTGATTGCTCTCAAAGAATTGGGCCGTAGCCAATAATCAAACAGTAAACGTTTGATGTCATGGATTCCTTTTCATTCCATGAAACATTGATGTTTATACGTAATCCAGAACATTCACATTCTTTTTTTCTAAAAGGTCCATTTTGAAAATGTTTATTTGAACTGATGTCATGCTGGCTACAGGACTTGTTTTGGTTCTGTTCAAAAGGGCAAAGCATCATCTGTAACTGCAGGCCTAAATTCACAGCATTCCTCCTCTTCACAGATTGAGAAGAACCACTAAGGCTTCAGACACTTCAAATAAACCACAATGAAGGCGCTATGCAAGGAATCGAGAATACTGGGGAATAATTCTGCGATTGCTCATGGTTTCTAAGAGGTGAGGACACACTTCTAGCGAGTGACCTATTTTTCCAAACTCGTCTGTCAAATCCACCATTGCAGCTGCCGGTTCACAGTCGGCCATTTTTTACGAGAGTGTTTTAAAAAGTCCTCCCTGCCATTCATGCGGATCAGTGTCAGATTTTTCTGGGGCGTTTCTCCTGGCTCCTCTTGTTTTGCCACTGGATAGCCTACATGTAGAGAGAGAAAACGAGAGAAAGTAATGGAAAGAAAGGAAGAAAACAATCCTTCATTCAGTCTGGGAAGAGCTCAGCGTCCCTGGAAGTAGGGGTTGGAATGTGTTTGTTGTAGGAGCCAGGCATCTCCAGGGCTGGTGCTGGTTATATGAGACCTAGGCCCATGTAGGCTGATGGAGAGCGAGGGAGGCCCATGGGTAAAAGGAAGGGCTGGGACAGTGGTTAACCACAGATTGTAGGATGCAGCTTGGGGCTGGGGCCAGGCGGCGCAACATCACAGGGACAGAAACCATCCCCTGCACAAGATCACTGCTCCAGTTGCTAAACGCAAATGGCCAACTTCCCTTCGCTAAGTCACAGACTGTATATATCCACGGGAAGGGCTTGACTGACCAAATTACACCCTCTGCAGCATGGAAACATGGTCTTTGTCATTGCTGTGGTGGTGCTGTGCAGTTAACAGTACATCTGCCGTACAGAATGTCACCCCCATGGCCTGTGTTATGTCTAATGTCCTATGACAAAGCTACTTCACAGGGACCTCTTATAGTTTTGACCTTGCCTGGAGTACTTGAAGCCACTATGCTGTTGACCTCAGACAAATCCAAGACTCAAACTATTCTCTAAGCCTCAGCAAAGAAATTGTCCGCTCACATTCTGTCTCCAATCAGTACTTTGAAGCCTGCAGCAGCGAACGAGCTTCACCTTGTATTACAGAACACAAACCTTTCTGGGCACCAGGCAAAGGGATGCTGCCAGTCCTATTTAACATCAAACTGCTCTGCCCCCGCCATCCCATATTTATATTATTTAAGCTTACTGGACCAGGAACCTCTGTGGAGAAAACCAAAAGAACACAGTATTGTTTGATGCCGATACATATGGTATTGCACATGAAAAAGCTTTGATTCTGCATGCTGAATACAGCATGCTCGTGAGGTCTTTCCTTTCTGTTGACTAGTGATACCACCTTTCAATCCGATAGCTAGTCAGTATTACTTTGCTTTCAAATAATATTTCCCCTTTATCCCATTTGTTTACAGTAGCTGTTTTATGAAGATCAGAAAGAAGCATCTCAGATTTGCTGTTTTTTTTCTTCAGTTAAATAGGCCATTCTTTGTTCTTCAGTCGAGGCAGAGTTGGAGCTCAGTGACAACAGTACAAAGCCGATGAAAACTCAGGTTTCTCTCCTGGGTACCCACCAGCGTCGAGAATCTTCAGTGAGACTGCCAGTGTCAGGTTCCCCTCGTAGGGTTTTAAGCACCATTGACAGCATTTCGAATTCCTGAAGCCCGTTCTCACACAGCTCATCTTAGCTCAGCTCAGCTCTGGAGCCATTACGCTACATTACATTTAGCAGGCAGTTGTTTCTCATCTTCCTAAAGAGATATTCAATAGCCCAGGGTGGAACCAGGGGAAACAGTCTGTTTGAATACAGAAAAGACTGCTACAATACAAACTCAGGGACCAACATTAAGCTTCCAACTCTTTCAGACATGATGTGTGGTGCTGATTGACAGCTTTGCCTGAGGGATGTTAGAGAGAGAAACACTTTGTTAACACAGTGAGCTGCTTGGAAATATCTGACAGGACATTTCATGGTTGTTAGGTGTGCAAGGTGAAAACCGTTATTTCCAGCCATCTTGCAGTGATTCGAGGCAAAGAACAAGCCCAGTTTATAAAAGTAGAAAATGTGTGAATGTTGATGAGATTTCAGTGCCCTCCGTAACCTATTTCACGGTTGGAAAATAATCCTTGGCGCAACTATCATAACAGAATTATGATGAACCCATAATAAGATAAAGTATTAAATGTCTCTTTTACACTTTAAAACAAATTTATCTTGAATAAATCCACAGAATGGTTTAGGGTGCTGTAAAACAAATCTACTGACCGAAAATATAAAAGCAACATGTAAAAAAAGCTTAATTCTCTTAAATTTTGTGCACAAATTTGTTTACATCCCTGTTGCTAAATTAAGTGTGGCATATCAAGAAGGTGATTATTGTATGATCCTTACATAGGTGCACCTTGTGCTGGGGACAATAACATGCCACTTTTAAATGTGCAGTTTTGTCACATACAAAATGCCACATATGTCATCATTTTTAGGGAGCCTGCAATTGGCATGCTGACTGCAGGAATGTCCACCAGAGCTGTTACCAGAAAATTGAATGTTAATTTCTCTATCATAAGCCACCACCAATGTAGTTTTAGAGAATTTGACAGTAGTTCCAACCGGCCTCACAACCACAGACCATGTTTAACCGCGACAGCCCAGGACCTCCACATCCGGCTTTTTCACGTGCAGGATCATCTGATCTGAGACCCGTTACCCGGACAGCTGATGAAACTGAGTATTTCTGTCTGTAATAAAGCCCTTTTGTGGGGAAAAACTCATTCATATTGGCTGGGCCTGGCTCCCCAGTGGGTGGGCATGGCTCTCAACTGGGTCCCCCTGCCCAGTCATGTGAAATCCACAGATTAGGGCCTAATGAATGTATGTCAATTGACTGATTTCCTTACATGAACTGTAACTCTGTAAAATAGTTTAAATTGTTGCATGTTGCATTTATATTTTTGTTCATTATACATAAACTCTTCTCAGATAAATGTTTTCAGACTAAGACACTTTTTGGGGGAGAACATTTGAACAAAGATGTCAAACACGGCAGGGTTGACTGAATCCAGCCCCATGCCCTGATTTTCTGGAGATGATGACTCTGTTATGACTTATAGACTCGTCCTGTTTTGTGTTTTGATGCATAGAGATCCGTAACCAGCTGGTGGAGCAGTTCAAATGCCTGGAGCAGCAGTCCGAGTCTCGTATCCAGCTGCTACAGGACCTGCAGGACTTCTTCCGCCGCAAGGCTGAGATCCAGCTGGAGTACTCCCGCAGCCTGGAGAAACTGGCCGAGCGCTTCTCCAACAAGATCCGCAGCTCCAGAGAGCACCACCAGTTCAAGTGAGTTTCCCTCCCATGAAGAGATGAGACCACCACACCGTTAAAGACCACCTAGCTTCAAACTGAGCCAAACATTTAAACTGTATGTGAGGCAGCGAGGGATTGTGTATGCGTGTGTGTGTGTTCATGCAAGTGTGTGTTTGTGTGTCTACTTGCCTTGCCAGAGCATGTCTACTCTGTTTGTGTGTTTGCTTGGGTGTGCAGATTTAATTTTATATTTTATATTGTCTCAGAGCGTGTGAACTTGTTGAGTACACATGGAGTTACATCCGTTCTTGCCAAGTTTTTCTCCACAGATCTCAAACTACTCCACCCTATTTTTCTCACTTTAATCTGTCCAAAAACGACTCCTGCTGCATTTTAGGTTCACTAAAATGAATAGCCTTTGGATATAAATGTCCTTCTTATAATATGCAAGCGATAATGATTTTACTCCTTAGAAATCTAAAACCATCCAAAGGCGATAGAAAAGTAATCTCATTCTGGATGAAACCTCAATTTTAATTGGCAAAGCTGATGTTCAGCACAGTGCAGAATCTCCCCATATAAAGCTCTTGTTCCTGTAGCTCTGGGCTGAGGAGGGACTTAAAGCCAGCCAGGCCTTACCGGTATTATCCTATATGGTCGAGGCACGGCTGAAGCCATGCATGCTACGAGACTGTGCCTTGTTTTCCCTCACATCAATGAATACATGGATTATTCTCTGCCATTTAGGGCGGCCAGTGATAGATTTACAGCTTGCTAGCTAGCCCCAGCCTTTACATTGGAGCGTTTGAGTAAAGTGCAGTCTTATGCTGCAAAATGTACTCCTCTTCCTCTGCCTGTACAGTATGTACTGTACTCTAAACGTTTGAATATAATTGTAAGCTACATCTTTAACACATTCTAAAGGTTAACTATTTGAATATGATAACAGTGATCATAACAGTAGTTATGAAACTTTAAAATGTCAGTGCAGGCAGTAGAGTAGAGGGTGTGTTTCAGAGGGCTTTGTGTCATCCAGTTAGTTCAGGCCCTGGTGAATTCGATGGGGATTTGACTCAGTAATTGAGGCCAGCTGTTTTAAAGCAGGCAGCTTGCACCAGGGTCCCTAAGGCCATGCTGACAGTAGACAGGCCTGTGCTGCTGCAGATGCTATGGCTTAACCAAGACAGTTACTGTATAGTAGAGCTTCTAGTAGACCAGTTCAAACAGTTCTTGGAGAGCAGGCACCAGCCACATAGTTCTTACCAGACTCAGCATCTCATCTTCCTCTGCCACCTCAATGCCTTCACCAAGACTGCCTGAACCACTGTACTCACACTCATAGGGCTGCAGTGTAAAGCAGCCGTCTAGAAGTCTGTAGCCGCAGAGTCTTTGGCTGTGTGTAGTTGTCTGGCCACACACACACACACACACACACACACACACACACACACACACACACACACACACACACACACACACACACACACACACACACACACACACACACAGAAGATCTGTGTGTTGGCAACAATGAAGTGTGACATTTTGATTACACACACTTCTTTATGAGGGCCACAATGGCTTCCTTTGGACTCCATTAACCCAAACAAACACAACCATAAAAATGTTCAACCAATTAGCTTTGACAGTGTCCTTGTTAAAGACCCTCACTTCGTAAATAAACCCTGGGCACAACAACTACTCTATATACAGTACCAGTCAAAAGTTTGGACACCTACTCATTCCAGGGTTTTTCTTTATTTTTACTATGTTTTACGTTGTAGAATAATAGTGAAACCATTAAAACTATGAAATAACACATGGAATAACGTAGTAACCAAAAAAGTATATTTTTGATTCTTCAAAGTAGCCACCCTTTGCCTTGATGACCGCTTTTCACACTCTTGGCATTCTCTCCACCAGCTTCATGAGGTAGTCACCTGGAATGCATTTCAATTAACAGGTGTGCCTTGTTAAAAGTTAATTTGTGGAATTGAATTCCTTCTTAATGCGTTTGAGCCAATCAGTTGTGTTGTGACAGGGGTGTTATACAGAAGATAGCTCTATTCGGTGAAAGACCAAGTCCATATCATGGCAAGAACAGCTCAAATAAGCAAAGAGAATTGACAGTCCATCATTACTTTAAGACATGAAGGTCAGTCAATCCGGAAAATTGCACTCACAAAAACCATCAAGCGCTATGATGAAACAGGCTCTCGTGAGGACCGCCACAGGAAAGGAAGATGCCAAGTTATCTCTGGTGCAGAGGATAAGTTAATTAGAGTTAACAGCCTCAGAAGTTGCAGCCCAAATAAATGCTACACAGAGACACATCAACATCAACTGTTCAGAGGAGACTGTGTAAATCAGGCCAAATTGCTGCAAAGAACCCACTACTAAAGGACACCAATAAGAAGAAGGGACTTGCTTGGGCCAAATAACACAAGCAATGTACATTAGAACGGTGGAAATCTGTCCAAATTTGTCCCAAAATTTGAGATTTTTGGTTCCAACCGCTGTGTCTTTGTGAGATGTAGAGTAGGTGAACGGATAATCTCTGCATGTGTGGTTCCCACCGTGAAGCATGGTGGAGGAGGTGTGATGGTGCTCTGCTGGTGACACTGTCAGTGATTTATTTAGAATTCAAGGCATACTTAACCAGCATGGCCAACACACCATTCCGCAGTTATACGCCATCCCATGTGGTTTGTGCTTAGTGGGAGTATCATTTGTTTTTCAACAGGACAATGACCCAACACACCTCTAGGCTGTGTGAGGGCTATTTGACCAAGAAGGAGAGTGATGGAATGCTGCATCAGATGACCTGGCCTCCACAATCACCTGACCTCAGCCAACAAGTGCTCAGCATATGTGACTCACCATCTGGATTAGGTCTTATGTAGCAAAATGTGAAATGGTGTTTCTTACATTGGATAAAGTAGAGACTCAAAATGGTGTATCATACACTGCATTGAGGAACAATGGGAAAGTAATTCCACTTTGATAGTTGATCAACTTGTAAACTAGGGAGCCAGCCAGCTAATGTTAGCTAGCTAGCGAACAGTACAATTTAGCTTAAGACATATAGCAAGCTAGGTAAACAATGAACCTAGTTAGGTAAACAACGTTTAAGATCAGCCAGCTGACGTTAGCTAGTTAAACAACAATGAACAAAGTGCCAACAATGCCACAGTGCTGGGAGCTAACCAACCAGGTGCAATGTTAGCTAGCTAACATTAGGCTCTAACTAGAAAAACAAACAGCTTTGGGAAACTTATAATAACGTCAGCTAGGGAGCCAGCTAGCTAATGTTAGCTAGATAACAGTACACTTTAGCTTGAAATGAAACCACTTTCTGTCAAAATTAGAAACATGTAATATCTGAAAATGTAGCTAGCTAACACTAGACTATCTTACCTGTATACATCATCATGCATGATGGACGTGTCTCACTGTCAGGAATGCCATACCACGGTTGTCCTTAGTTTGAAGATGTAATCCGGAGACAGGTGTTTTCTCCATCTTTTTAGCTATCATACTCTAATTCCACTGATTTCCAAACTTGATCTTCCAGAAAGTGGAGAGCAACACTTATGCAGTTCCACTAAACAATATATTTAAAAAAAGCTGCGTTCATCAGGATTACCAACACAGACTGATGAGCTCAAATAGACAGAAGCCTTAAATATGGCAGACCAATCCAAACTCCTCTCTCGGCATGTCCAACCCACTCATTATCTCAGCCAATCATGGCTAGTGGTAAGGTTGCTCACTTTTTCTGTGGCTTAACCAACAAGGCTCGTAACTTAACAATTTTATTTGTAATTACAGATGGCATACAAGTTTGTTATTAAGGCACATGAAAGTTCACATGTTCGAGAAGGCATTTCTGCCCCCCAAAAATATTGTTTATGTTCAAATGGCTCTCCTGTGAAGTTGTGACTTGTGACATACGCCTAGTTTCCTGAATCGGGTCACATATGGGAACTCCTTCAAGACTGTTGGAAAAGCATTCCAAGTGAAGCTGGTTGAGAGAATGCCAAGAGTGTGCAAAGTTGTCATCAAGGCAAAGACTGGCTACTTTGAAGAATCTAAAACATAAAATATATTTTGATTTGTTTAACACTTTTTTGGTTACTACATGATTCCATATGTGTTATTTCATAGTTTTGATGTTTTCACTATTATTCCACAATGTAGAAAATAGTAAAAATAAAGAAAAGCCATTGAATGAGTAGGTGTGTCCAAACGTTTGACTGGCACTGTATGTCACACACCACACATATGTAAAATGGATACTCTTGGCTACCTCTCAAATATGCATGCACTCACGTGTCCTGTCTTTCACCGTGGTCTCACTATCTCTTTAGTTTAGATACAAATAAGCCCCAACTCTCAGTTTTTCCTCTGATCTTTTGTCCCTCTGTGGATATTTCTGAGTTTCCACAGCAGCCCAGCTCTCTGTGGAAGGATAGGCCATGAGCAGCATGACTTCTCCGGTGCCTAGCAACTCATGCATGGCAGTCCCTTGCCTCTGCTATACACTGCACAGCACTATCGAAAATGAAAACAGCACAATTAGACTCTGTTCAGCCAGGCAGAGGTCTACATTGAGCTGCTAGGTCACTGCCCCGGTCTTATTGGCTTAACCCATACCATACAAATATGGCTTTATGAGCTGAGTTTACGACAGCAGTCACTGATGTGATGCTCAATGCCACTGTAGTTTACAGCTGCACTGCCATGATGCTGTCTGTTTGCTCAGTCTCCTTTTGGCTCATCTACATTAATTAATAACCTCTTGGAACTCCCTCTCCCGGATCTGGGAGAATTGTCATCAACTGACACTAATTAGCATAACGCAACGGACAAAAAATATTACTAGAAAATATTCATATTCATGAAATCACAAGTGAAATATATTGAAACACAGCTTAGCCTTTTGTTATTCACCCTGTCATCTCATATTTTGAAATGATGCTTTACAGCCAAAGCAAGACAAGCATTTGTGTAAGTTTATCGATAGCCTAGCATAGCATTATGCCTAGCTAGCAGCAGGCAGCTTGGTCACGAAAATCAGAAAAGCAATCAAATTAAATCGTTTACCTTTGATGAGCTTCGGATGTTTTCACTCACGAGACTCCCAGTTAGACAGCAAATGTTAATTTTGTCCCATAAAGATTATTTTTATAGCCGAAACACCTCTGTTTGTACTTCACGTTTGGTTGAGAAATCCACCGGAAACTACAGTCACGACAACGCCGAAAAATATTCCAAATTACATCCATAATATCGACAGAAACATGGCAAACGTTTTTTATAATAAATCCTCAAGGTGTTTTTCAAATATCTATTCGATAATATATCAACCGGGACAGGTGGCTTCTTACTAGGAAAGAGAGAAACAATAGCCGCATTTGTCTTTTACGCACAAAACACTCTGAGAGCCTCCAGCTGACCACTGATGCAATGTTGTCGTTCAGGCTCATTTTTCAAAATAAAAGCCTGAAACTATGAATTGTGACACTAGACACACATTAAGGAAGCCATAGAAAAAGGAATTTGGTTGATATCTCATTCACTGCTCAATAGGGACGCATAGGAATGCAGAGCTTTCTAAATAAGAGTCCCTTCCTGATTGGATTTTTCTCAGGCTTTTACCTGCAATATCAGTTCTGTTATACTCACAGACAATATTTTTACAGTTTTGGATACTTTAGAGTGTTTTCTATCCTAAGCTGTCAATTATATGCATATTCTAGCATCTTGTCCTGACAAAATAGCCCATTTACTTTGGGAACGTTATTTTTCCAAAAATGAAAATAGTGCCCCCTAGTTTCTTAACATATCAGGCAGCTCTAGTGTCTCTCAACTAATTAAGATGAGGGTGAAGTATACCAACACCCGCCTCTGATTGGCCACATGGAGGGAAAAGCTGAGGGCATCAGTATGCAAGCGATACCTGCAGCTCAGCTCAGCCCCTACTGTTCCAGCCTGCCTGGATCTCTGCTTGGAATCTGTCAGTCTGGTCCCAGTCAACTCACCCAACCCCCACCAAAACACCAATCACCAGAAGTCTATTTTCTACTACGTCAAATAGTGGCCTCAGAGAGTGAGGGAAGGCTTGCACTGCCCTTTAAATGGTCCCTAACTTTTTCATTTTTTACATATAGCTGGATCTACAGACGTCAAGATAAGTCCACGTCACATTAGACCACTTGAAGATCAAACAAACTTTGATTGTTGAGTGAACTTTCACTTTAATCCATTTCATCTGTGGGGCTTCGGGAACTTCCTATTGCTCCTAGAATGATCTTCAATGTCTATGAGACAGACAAAATAAATTGGTTGAGGAACTGTTTTGGGGTTTATCATTAAATGGGGATTTTAATCACCACCTATTAAACTAAATATGGTCTGAATATGGTCTATCAGTCAAAACAGGCATTATCAACAGCAAGCAAGCCATTAGAAAGCAGCTCATGTTATATTGAAAGGAGACATAACCTGTCTGAGAAAGATAAGATAAATCTTGCATTAATGTCCAATCCTGTGTGTTCATGTGTTTGTGTGTGTGCCTGCCTGTGTGCAAGTGTTGTGTTGTGTGTGTCCGTGTATATGCGTGTGTGCATGTGTGGGTAGGAGGGGGTCATTAATGATTGTCCTGGTATCGTGCTGAGCCAGATTGTCTCCTCCACGCTCGTTCTGCTTGACTACAAACACTGGTGGCCTCCTTATTTTTCTTAAACCTAATTCCATTTGATGTTGCTGCCTGAAATCTCTGTCCAGCTCCCCGTCTGGCTTCAAAACACAACACATGTACACGTTACTGCAAAACATGAGACTGACATTTCATGGTTTTTCATTAGGAATAAAAACAGTACTGTTTCGTTTTTAAAACCTGACCAGACCATACTACAATGCAATATGTAGCTACAACCCATAACTCTGAGTTTTATTGATTGCCTTTGACATTTATTCCAATATCGCATTTTATTAATCGGTCCAAATACCGATCCCTTCGTGAACTGACACTCGCACTTGACTTTTTCCCCCCTGACCTTGCTGATAGTTACTTTATTGAGGAAAATGTACAACTATGACTGTGATATGTGGTTGTCCCACCTAACTGTCTTAAGATGAATGCACTGTAAGTAGCTCTGGATAAGAGTGTCTTCTAAATGACTAAAATGTAAATTTGATAAATGGATTTCAGATAACTCAATCAGCAGGGAAGCCTTATTAAGCTTGAGCCTACATCATCTGAAAGGTTCATAATTGATGCACAGTATTCATGACCATGTGCCAGTGATTCCTTCACTAATTATTCATAATATTATGAATAAGAGAGAGCATCAACTACCCAGTGACTCCCAGCAGACTGCTAAGCGTTATGCATGGGGTTGCTTGGTTGGTGTACTTGCCTGTGGAGCAGAGGCAGACCAAGGGCTGCCAATCTGCATTCCACCAAATACTTAGAATTAATATTTATTAGGCTAGACCACAGTACATACTATACATAATATTCTGTCTATACAGATTGCTTTGCACCATTGCATTTCTAATTTACGGACATTAGTGAGAACCAAGCAGCCTCTGTTCTGTGTGCCCACCTTTCCAAACCAGCTCACTGACTGTACAGCCCCTAATCATCTACACAGCCCACATCACTGAGTCTTTCCCCGGTGGTCTAGCGTTAAAGTTAAACTATAGTGTTAAAGGTTCAGAAAGAGAGACTGGGTGTGTTAACAGCAAACATCAAACTCCTCTCCAAGGGAAAGTGTGAGAGGCTTGTAGTCCCATATCCCTTTGGTTTACAACCTCAGCTGGATGACATCAGTATCTGCAGAAGCAGGCAGGGTTCTTTTGTGTGTGTGCCTGTAAGTAAGCAGGTCACTGTTAGTCTTCACCTGTTGTTTACAAACACCTGTTTGCGCGTATTCGGCCCAAACAATGAAGGACGACCATGTGGACGGGTTGTTAAGGGCCATACATCTGAGGGCGGTTTCCAGCTCTTGATTCATCCTCTCTGTTTGGCCATGGCCTCTGGGTGGTACCCTGAAGATAGACTGGCAGTGGCCCCTATGACTTGGCAGAAGGCCTTTCAAAACCTTGAGGCGAACTGGGGACCTCTGTCGGAAACAATATCTTGAGGAATGCCGAAGACTCGGAACACATGGTTAATTACCAACTCAGCCGTTTCCTTGGCAGAAGGTAACTTAGTCAGGAGGACGAACCTGGCCACCTTAGAAAACCTGTCGATGATGACTAGGATAGTAATATTACCATGGGACGGAGGAAGGCCAGTAATAAAGTCCAACGAGATATGGGACCAGGGTTGGTGGGGAACAGGTAAAGGGTGACAGAGTCCTTGAGGGCAGAGGTGAGAAGATTTGCCCTGGCAGCACACGGGGCAGGCCTTGATGAAAGTGGCAACGTCTTCTTTTATGGTGGGCCCCCAGAACTTTCACTGGATGAACTCCAAGGTGCGACCTACGCCGGGGTGACATGTGAGACGAGAGGAGTGCCCCCACATAAGGACCTCGCTGCCTTGGGGACAAACAACCGATTGGCAGAACCTCCTTTCGGACCCGGTTCGATAGCTTGAGCTCGTCTCACGGTATCCTCAACTTGCCACGAGATCAGGGCCACGATCTTAGCAGCAGGAAGGACAGGCATGTCAGTGTCGTCTCGAATGGCAGGAGCGTAGACTCGGGACAAGGCGTCCGGTTTGAGATTCTTCGACCTGGGCCAATAGGTGTCTGGAGTTCAACCGCTTCACCTGCTGGATATACTCCAGGTTTTTGTGGTCCGTAAGCACTTGAAACAGGTGAGAAGCCCCCTCGAGCCAGTGTCTCCATTCCTTCAATGCCATCTTAACCGCTAGGAGTTCACGATCCCCCACATCGTATTTCCTCTCGGCCGGGGTAAGCCGGTGTGAGAAGGCACAAGGGTGGAGCTTCTTGTCTTCACCCCTCTGAGACAGGACAACACCAACCTCTGATGCGTCTACCTCCACCACAAAAGGTTCATCCGCAGTCGGTAGTGTCAGGATGGGAGCAGAGAGGATGCGCTGCTTGAGTCCTTGGAAGGCCGTCTCAGCTTCTTTAACCCACAAAAACCTTGCGTTGCCACCCTTGGTTAAAGCTGAGAGAGGGGCTGTCACCAAGCTGAAGTTCTTGATGAACTTGCGGTAAAAGTTTGTGAAGCCCAGGAAACGCTGAACATCCTTAACGGACTTGGGGGTGGGCCAATCCGCTACCGCCCCTACCTTCCTGGAGTCCATTTGGACTCGACCGGGTTCCACTACAAATCCCAGGAATTGTACTCGGGATGAATGGAATTCACATTTTTCCGGCTTAACGTACAAATGGATGTCTAGGAGGCATTTGAGTACTTGTCTGACATGCTTTGTGTGTTCTTGAAGGGAGCTCGAAAAGATGAGGATGTCATCCAAGTAAACGAACACGAATATGTTAAGCATATCCCTAAGCACATCGTTTATGAGCGCTTGGAACACAGCCGGGTCGTTGGTCAGGCCGAAGGGCATCACCAAGTATTCGTAGTGACCAGTAGGCGTGTTGAAAGCGTTCGTCCACTCGTCACCGGGTCTGATCCGCACAAGATGATATGCGTTCCGCAGGTCAAGCTTAGTGAAGACAACTGCTTCCTGGAGCAGCTCAAAGGCTGTGGCCATAAGGGGTAGCGGGTAGCGGTTACGGACGGTTATGGCATTGAGTCCCCGGTAGTCGATGCAAGGACGTAATCCACCGTCATTTTTGGCCACAAAGAAAAACCCTGCTCCCGCCGGCGAGGTGGATGGACGCCTGAGGCCTGCTGCCAGAGCGTCCTTGATGTAGGGATCCATAGCAGCTTGTTCGGGAGGAGATAGGGAAATGATCCGACAACTGGGGGGGCAGGTGCCCGGAAACAGGTCGATGGGGCAATCGTAAGGTCTATGGGGTGGTAGCATGGTGGCCCTCTGTTTGCTAAATACCGGTTTGAGGTCATGGTAACACTCGGGAACTCGGGACAGTTCGATGGATTCTAGAGACTCGGGAGGAGAACTCGGGGAACTCGGGAAGATACAAGTGGCTTGGCACGTAGGACCCCATTGCTTGATAGTGCCCACAGAACAGTCGATGTGAGGGTTATGGCTGTGAAGCCAGGGGTATCCAAGGACGAGAGGGAACTCGGAACAGGAGATCAGATGAAAGTTCATCACTTCCTGGTGTTGGGAAACTGAAAGTCGCAAGGGGGTAGTGACACGAGTGACAAGTCCAGATCCCAAAGGGCTTCCATCCAATGTAGTAACCCTCATGGGGTCACTTAGAGGTTCAGAGGGAACGCCATTCTCCTTCGCCCAGACACCATCCATGAAGTTACCTGCGGCTCCAGAGTCTACAAAGGCTTGAAGGGGAAGCTCGTGGTTGTCCCAGGAAAGGGTGACTGGAATGAGCAGGCGGGAGTTGGATGGATGGGAGGAGGTTATGTTTCCCGTTACAGTCCTCCCAGGTCTGCACGGGACAGTGCGTTTCCCTGGAGCCCGGGACACGTGGAGCGGAAAAGGCCCGGTTTGCCGCAATATAGACAGCATCGCTCCCTCATCCGGTGGTCTCTCTCAGCCTGGGAGATGCGTCCAATCTGCATGGGTTCCGGTGGAGCCAGCGAGGATAAAGGTGGAGACTCGGAGCTGGGACCGATAGGAGCTAGGGTGAGAGGTCTACGGTTGTGTTCTCTCTCTCTCTCAGACGCTGGTCTATGCACGAGGCCAACTTGATCAGGGACTCGAGGTTGTCCGGTGGTTCCCGAGTGGCCAGTTCATCTTGGATGGTGTCGGAAAGACCCTTCAAAAAGCACACTGTGAGCGCCTCGTCGTTCCAGGTACTCGCTGCTTCCACCGTGCGGAACTGGATGGCATAGTTCGTAACGCTGCGCCGACCTTGGTGGAGAGTCAGGAGCTGTTTGGCTGAGTCAGGGCCGCTGGTAGGACCTTGAAATACTCACTTGAATTCTTCAGCAAAGGTAGAGTAGCTGGCACAGCAGGGACTTTGGGCATCCCACACAGCAGTAGCCCAGGCTAGGGCTTTTTCCGACAGCAGGGTGATGATATATGCGATCTTGGACCGGTCGATGGGAAACAACGAGGGTTGCAGCTCGAAGGAGAGAGAACATTTGGTTAAAAAAAACTTACAAGCACTCGGATCACCTGAGAACCGTTGGGGAGGCGGCAGACAAGGTTCAGCCAGGGGGTT
This sequence comes from Oncorhynchus tshawytscha, assembly GCF_018296145.1. NCBI lineage: Eukaryota > Metazoa > Chordata > Actinopteri > Salmoniformes > Salmonidae > Oncorhynchus > Oncorhynchus tshawytscha. The sequence continues at coordinate 35,317,147 of NC_056430.1, read as the reverse complement.
AACTGCCACGGGCACTTGAATCTGATGTACTGGGGCAGGAGCGGTTGCCGGGGAAAGTCGTTCAGATATCTGCTTTATGGAAGTCAGCATCTCCGACAGAAGTTGAGAATGTCTAGCCATTAAGGCCTCTTGCTGAACCAGAGCAGCTTCGTGGCGTTGGCCAGTCCCCCCGTGGTGGGACAGCATGGATAAAATGTCCTGGGTACTGGTTGCCTCTGGGTTCATTTTGTTGGCTCTGTGTTTCTGTCAGGACCCGGTTACGAACTCGGGTCTCCGGTGTGAGAAACAATCATTAGTAAACTGACCCACTAATAGTCGGCAGAACCCAGAAGATGAGGCAGACACAGCAGTACTAGAGACGGTGATTTAATAAAGAAAAAAGGAAAAGATCTTCAGGCAAAAATATAAATCCACAACGTGAAAAGTAATTCCAAGAGAAAAAATGTATATCCTCCAAGACACAAGAAAAATCCACAAAGTGGTAAGAACAGCAGAGAAAAAACAAACCTCAAAAGAATAATCAAAAATAAACAAGAACAAAACCAGAGCACCTCAAGTTCACAGCATGGCTGGGGCTGGGTGCTAACATACAAACACAGAGCAAAGAACTGAGGAAAACTAAGGGTTTAAATACAATCAAGGGAAACGAGGCACAGGTGCAAATAATAACTGGGAACAAGGGAAAACAAAAGGGTCAAAAAGCACAATGGGGGCATCTAGTGACCAAAACCGGAACAACCCTGGCCAAATCTTGACAACTTGAGCGTGCATAACTATTCATTCCCCCAAAGCCAATACTTTGTAGAACCACCTTTTGCAGCCATTACAGCTGCAAGTCTCTTGGGGTTTGTCTCTATAAGCTTGGCACATCTAGCCACTGGAATTTTTGCCCATTTATCAAGGATGGGTTCCGCTGGTGTACAGCAATCTTTAAGTCATACCACAGATTCTCAATTGGATTGAGGTCTGGGCTTGGACTAGGCCATTCCAAGCCATTTAAATGTTTCCCCTTAAACCACTCGAGTGTCGCTTTAGCAGTATGCTTAGTGTCATTGTCCTGCTGGAAGGTGAACCTCTGTCCCAGTCTCAAATCTGTGGAAAACTGATACAAGTCTCCCTCAAGAATTTCCTTGTATTTAGCGCCATCCATCATTCCTTCAATTCTGACCAGTTTCTCAGTCCCTGCCGATGAAAAACATTCCCACAGCATGATGCTGCCACCACCATGCTTCACTGTGGGGATGGTGTTCTCTGGGGAATGAGAGGTGTTGGGTTTGCGCCAGACATAGCGTTTTCCTTGATGGCCATAAAGCTACATTTTTTTCTCATCTGAAGAGAGTCCTTCTTCCATATGTTTGTGGAATCTCCCACATGCCTTTTGGCAAACACCAAACGTGTTTGCTTTTTTTTCTTTAAGCAATGGCTTTATTTTGGCCTCTCTTACATAAAGCCCAACTCTGTGGAGTGTAAAGCTTAGTGGTCCTATGCACAGATACTCCAATCTCTGCTGTGGAGCTTTGCAGCTCCTTCAGGGTAATCTTTGGTCTCTTTGTTGCCTCTCTGATTAATGCCCTGCTTGCCTGGTCCGTGAGTTTTGGTGGGTGGCCTCTCTTGGCAGGTTTGTTGTGGTGCCATATTCTTTCCATTTTTTAATACTGCTCTGTGGGATGTTCAAAGTTTCTGATACTTTTTTATAACCCAACCCTGATCTGTACTTCTCTACAACTGTTTGAAGAGCTCCCTGGTCTTCATGGTGCCTCGTGCTTGGTGTTGCCCCTTGCTTAGTGATGTTGCAGACTCTGGGGCATTTCAGAACAGGTGTGTATATACAGTTGAAGTTGAAAGTTTACAAACACTTAGGTTGAGTCATTTAAACTCGTTTTTCAACCACTCCACAAATTTCTTGTTAACCAATTATAGTTTTGGCAAGTCGGTTAGGACATCTACTTTGTGCATGACACAAGTCATTTTTCCAACAATTGTTTACAGACAGATTATTTCACTTATAATTCACTGTATCACAATTCCAGTGGGTCAGACGTTTACATACACTAGTTGACTGTGCCTTTTAAACAGCTTGGAAAATTCCAGAACATGATATCATGGCTTTAGCAGCTTCTGATAGGCTAATTGACATCATTTGAGTCAATTGGAGGTGTACATGTGAATGTATTTCAAGGCCTACCTTCAAACCCAGTGCCTCCTTGCTTGACATCATGGGAAAATCAAAAGAAATCAGCCTAGACCTCAGAAGAAAATTGTAGACCTCCACAAGTTTGATTCATCTTTGGGAGCAAATTCCAAACGCCTGAAGGTACCACGTTCATCTGTACAAGTATAAACACCATGGGACCACACAGCCGTCATAATAGTACGCAAGTATAAACACCATAGGACCACGCAGCCGTCATACCGCTCATGGAGGAGATGCGTTCTGTCTCCTAGAGATGAATGTACTTTGGTGCGAAAAGTGCAAATCAATCCCAGAACAACAGCAAAGGACCTTGTGAAGATGCTGGAGGAAACTGGTATAAAAGTATCTGTATCCACAGTAAAACGAGTCCTATATCGACATAACCTGAAAGGCCGCTCAGCAAGGAAGAAGCCATTGCTCCAAAACTGCCATAAAAAAGTCAGACTACGGTTTGCAACTGCACATGGGGACGAAGATCGTACTTTTTGGAGAAATGTCCTCTGGTCTGATGAAACAAAAATAGAACTGTTTGGCCATAATGACCATTGTTATGTTTGTAGGAAAAAGGGGGAGGCTTGCAAGACAAAGAACACCATCCCAACCGTGAAGCACAGGTTTGGCAGCATCATCTTGTGGGGGTGCTTTGCTGCAAGATCGACTGGTGCACTTCACAAAATAGATGGTATCATGAAGAGGGAAAATTATGTGGATATATTGAAGCAACATCTCAAGACATCAGTCAGGAAGTTAAAGCTTGGTCACAAATGGGTCTTCCAAATGGTCAATGACCCCACGCATACTTCCAAAGTTGTGCAAAATGGCTTAAGGACAACAAAGTCAAGGTATTGGAGTGGCCATCACAAAGTCCTGACCTCAATCCCATATAAAATGTGTGGTCAGAACTGAAAAAGCATGTGCGAGCAAGGAGGCCTACAAACCTGAGTCAGTTACACCAGCTCTGTCAGGAGGAATGGGCCAAAATTCAGCCAACTTATTGTGGGAAGGTTGTGGAAGGCTACCCAAAACGTTTGACCCAAATTAGACAATTTAAAGACAATGCTACCAGTAACAAATTGAGTGTATGTAAACTTCTGACCCACTGGGAATGTGATGAAAGAAATAAAAGCTGAAATAAATCACTCTCCACAATTATTCTGACATTTCACATTGTTCAAATAAAGTGGTGATCCTAACTGACCTAAGACTTTAAATTGTTGCTAGGATTTAATGTCAGGAATTGTGAAAAACATGTGTTTAAATGTATTTGGCTACGATGTATGCAAACTTCCGACTTCAACTGTAGATTATGTTAATGCATCAGGACATGCAACTCATGTAATGAAGCAGACAATAAAACAATTTTCAAATAATGGCCAAAATAACTTGTGGGAAAACACCATTCTAAACAGCGTACGTGATAGCAGTTCCATATGTGACAGAGATGAAAATCTATTTCAGGAACTTACGTAGAAAGAGGGGGAATCTAAAGATGCAACAAATAGGATAGGTTGCGAATATGACTCAGATTCTGCCTTTGGCTTCTGGAAAAGGAAAGAAAATTGATAATTAAAACAAATGGAACAGGAGATTAATGGCATAGCGTTGTGCCCAATAGGGAAGTAAATGCAAATAAATATAATTACTCCTGTCTATACACAAGCTTGTAGGTCTATGCCTATTTGAGAACCCCAGAATTTGGACAGCTTGCATGGCAATAGGCCTAGCTAATTATTTGCAGCTGTCAGTGAAAAGCATCTAAAATGTGTGAAGATAGTGTCTTGAGAATAATTTAAAATGTTGAGGCAAGAAGGGCAGGGGTATGTGGCAAAGATATAGGCGAGTATCCGTCTCCCGACAATTATTGTGCATTCATTGTTTCGTTGTGTGAGTTATTTGCCCTTAGATTATTTGTTTTAATCAATTCCCCATTACATATGTCACCTGTAGTAAATGTACCGTTAATTCCCATCATTTGGTTACATGAATTTATTACAGTCATTTACCATTCTCATTCTCAGAGTGGAAACATTGTTTGCAGAGTTCACAACCTGCTACACTTGTGAGAAACACGTTTTGGTTTTTTTCACAACTATTTATGAGATTTGTAAAAAGAAATCTTTAAAAAAATCATTGTCTTTTCTTTGGAGTGCTCCACATGAGCAATGAGCATGTGTCTGGTTTATCTGGCAGCAGTCCAAACACATAAAATACACACCCTCATACACTTACCCTCGCCTTATACCCTTGGGGAATTCCATCTTGGCTGGTGGTCCAAATGATTAGCCAAGCAAGGGAAGATTGCAACATAAGCCCTTCAGCCCTCGTTTTTAGTCGGCTTTGGGAGTGTACAGTTATGTTCACTCCGGGGCCTGAAACTCCCCATAATTCAATTCGCGGCAATCCTCTAAGAAAAGTCAGCTACTAATGCACATGATGGCACAAGCAAGTCTCTAAAAAGTTAATGTTTTTGTTTGGTTGTCCTTTGGAAATTGTATAAATAAAACATTTTCCTTCTTCAGAAGTTCCAGCTAGGCAGCCTAACGTTAGTTAGCTAATTAATTTGCTAGCTATCATACAGTATGCGTATATTAATAGTTATATATCTAATATAAGTAGACATGCACTCATAATTGACTGTAGTTTATATAATGCAACCACAAGCTACCGGTGGCTGAAAACACAATCATCTCCGGATGAACAAGTTACGAATTTCTGGCCAAGGGTTGTCCATTTAAAAATCATTCCTTCCTCCCTCCCTCACCTCTTTTTTTTATCTCTTTTTTTTATTTTTTAAAATGTATCATATATTTATTTTATTCAAATGTATATGTAGCCGATGTGAAATGGCTAGCTAGTTAGCGGTGGTGCGCGCTAGTGGCGTTTCAGTCGGTGAAGACACTTGCTCTGAGACCTTGAAGTTGTGGAGCGATGGGTAACGATGCTTTGAGGGTGACTGTTGATGTGTGCAGAGCGTCCCTGGTTCGCGCCCAGATCGGGGCGAGGGGTCAGACGTAAAGTCTATACTGTTACATTGATGCTTTTGACCCGGATCACTGGTTGCTGCGGGAGGAGGTCAAAAGGGGGGTGAGTAATACCGATGTGAAATGGCTAGCTAGTTAGCGGTGGGGCGAGCAAGTGGCGTTTCAATCGGTGACGTCACTTGCTCTGAGACCTTGAAGTAGTGGTTCCCCTTGCTCTGCAAGGGCCGCTGCTTTTGTGGAGCGATGGGTAACGATGCTTCGAGGGTGACTGTTGACGTGTGCAGAGCCTCCCTGGCTCGCGCCCAGGTCGGGGCGAGGGACGGACATAAAGTCTATACCGTTACATATACTCGTCAGACGTCATCAGAAGTGTTCACTTAATTTGAGGGCTGAGGGGATAAGGTGTGTCTTTTAATTGTTTGGACTGCAACCACTGTCCTAATAATGTTGAGGGAGAGCGCGCGCCTGAGCACGCATAGACATACTTGGCCTGCTGCACGGAAATGTGGGAAAGTGTTGTTGTTTTTTAACATCGACTGCTAATGAATGATAATATATTAATTAATTAGTTCCTCACTATTGGAAAAAGTTATTGGAAAAATCATTCCAACAATCTCCCCCTTGATAATCACCAATCCTCGATGTGAAAGAGCAATGTAAGTTATAGGCCTATTGCTGCATTGGCCTATAGAGTATGAGTTCCATGCGCTAATTTCTTTAGTTGCCATATTACAAAGGCTGTTGATCTTGAGGTGACTTTTAACTTTTAGAATTGTATCATTTTAATTTAGAATGTTATGATTAACCACGTGACAATGCTTTTCCGAAACTAAAACGTTATTATTGAAATGGAACTGTTCCATGAAAATGCGCATAGGAAAAAAAGATACCATGCGTAAGACATATCTTTTGTAACGCATATCTAAAATGCTTTTTATTGTAACTTCTGCTCGGCATCAGACTAATTTCCACTCAAATGATAATTCACGCACGGACATTTTATCAGCAGACAACGCTCTGACTGATGTGTAGCTACTTTTCGTTGTAGCCATCCTACTTTTCTACGGTAAAATGCAAGAGTAACTTCAAGAAAAACATTAAGAAATGTATCTGGCTACATTCTTTCTACAATAAACAGAAATATGATGTCCATGCATAGTTTTTGCAAAAATGCCTTGTTTTTTTAATTGATTGCTCATTTAGCATACTTGTGTGGCTGACAGCAAAATAGCGTTGCACATCTGTTGTTAACTGATGGAAATGAAGCTATTTTCTGCCGAATGTGTTTACACGAATATATTTTCTGTTAAGGAAAACTATAGTTGCATGTCCCTGATCACTCAATTGAATAAAACCCACACTGTTGACCCCTGTCAATACACAGCTGGACTCAACTGCTCCTGCTTTATCCAGTTGTGCCGTTTACAAACAAACACGTGACTGAACTACGGTAAGCTTCATAATGTAAAATAATGTTATATGTTGAATGAAGAACGCAATCTTCTAACATATTGCACAAGTTAACTGCAGGTATTTACTTAAAAAGTAGTTACAAATATTAAAATGTATAGTAAAACTTCAAAGAAAGACAATATTGATGGTATTGAAAAACCAAATACCCTAGTATACTGAATATATGGTATACCGCCTGAGCCTACTGAGGTCTGATTTAGGATCATACTGTCTGTCTGATAAGGAGGCACTGTTATAGTAATGCTAGAGTTGTGACCTGTGGGTTTACAACCCACTGTTCCATTACTATAAAACCAGGGCTGCATTTATCACTCAGTTAAATAATCAGCTCCCTTCCTCTCTCTCTCAGAGCCGAGATGTGTCCTGCTGCAGCCACACAGGCCTAATTGCTTGTCTTTTTGCTCCAAGTTTCTGTGAAATGAGGAAGGCAGCTGGGGAGAAGAGAGCCTGTGTCCTTTTGTCTCTTCCCTCAGGAAAAGGGTTTAACCCACAGCACAGAGAAACAGCCTGGCCAGATTCTCAGATGTCTCTTTTCGGAGGCTCTGCTTATAGTTATGGTCTCGTGGTGTGGGTGGGTGGGTTTTTGCAGTGTTGGCAGTTTCAGTGCTGCATTGAACGTCACAATGAATAGGCTGCTTTGTCACAGAGCATTGGAGCTCCCTCCCCATCTCTCTCTGTCTGTCTGTCTGTCTGTCGCCCTGAGCTCCTGTCATGGTAAACAATGACTTTTTTTTAATATTCAGGGAAAATAAGTGACTTTACGAGCAGATTAATATTTTATCAGGGATTAAAGTTTGGAGGTGCCTGCTCAGCATTTTTGACGAAACATTTGGAGGAGGAGTACAGTACTATTGACAGAGAGCCTTGTGAATGGAGTCTTGTTGCTTGGATGACTAAGGTGTGTGTGTGTGTATGTGAGAGAGCCTGGTTGTGCTTAAGGTGGGGATTAAGCATCTCTGGCCACTCTAAGGGATTAGGAGAGGATAGAGGTGCCTGGTCCCTAGGCCTCTCATCCACAAACACCAATTACACAGCGAGGAGCTACGACTCTAACAGCCAGATAGTTCACTCAACCGGAACTGTTACGGAATGAGGGCTGTGCTGAGACAGAAAATAGGCCATCCCAGAAGGCAAGGAAAACATGATTCATCACATTGAGTTTTTATTGTAGTTAGAGAGTCACCCCCGGTCTATTGTTTCCTCTATCTAGTCTCTCTGAGACAATTCATCACTTTGCCATAGCAACAGAAAGTTCAGTTTAATCATTCTATTATCACTAGTGACCTCTTGATTATTGAACTGGCCCCAATTTGGTTTAATTGGGAGATTTTCTCATCTCATTCAAATTACTTTCCCATTCCTTTTGATTCCAAACCTGTAAAAGTCATTTTTAAACTGTGATCAGCTGGAGAATGCTCAATCAGACCTGTCTCAGCAAATGCAGAAGTCTGAAAACCTGCTTTCATAGTATAATATTAGACACATCCATTTTCTGTCTAACTTCTTTTTTGCACCGAGCATCCTTCCTCAAACGGTGAGTTGACCTGCTATAACATCTTGCCAGAGTCTTAGAGAGTATGTATATATGGTTGTGGTAGAACCATATGGCTATAAAGTATATTAGCTGTGTCCATTGTGGTGTCTTGCTGTGGGGGTAAGTGGGGGAATAATGGTAACAGCACTCTAGAGCAGACATATATCAGCTTCTTAGAGGTGATTAGCATTGCGGAAGCTCTCTGTAGAGGGGAGCCTTTGATGTTAATGCTCATCATTTTTCTTTGCAGTAAGTACATGTGCAGTTTTCACCACGGCTCAGTGAAACCCTCTGCTGCTATCAGTGTGTGTGTGTGTGTGTGTGTGTGGGGGGGGCATTGTGTTTGTGTGTGACTGTGTATGAGTCCACGTGTGTGTGAACATACACTGGAGGGGGATGTAGTGAAAGCTGATTACGCTTCAGTCAGAGCCCATGCCTCTCAGGGTCATTATGGTAACCAGCGTTAAGGATTTAAGCAATCAATGCTGTGTCAAACTGGAGCGCTGCGAGGAGAAACTAATGGCGTCTATTCTAGGCTAGCTCCATCACTGTAGAGCAGGGGAGTCAAACTCATTCCATGGAAGGCCTAGTGTCTGCAGATTTTTGTTTTTTTCCTTTCAATTAAGACCTAGACAACCAGGTGAGGGGAGTTCTTTACTAATTAGTGACCTTAATTCATCAGTCAAGTTCGGCCCTCCATGGAATGAGATTGACATGTGCCGTAGAGGGAGGGGAAGAGAGCGGGAGAGGGAGGGAGGGAGGGAGGGAGAGATGGCGGAAAGGGAACAGAGATATATAAGGAGGGAATTAGATGGAGAGAGACAGAGAAAGAGAAAGTGGGAATAAGTGAGGGGGAATAAGTGAGAGAGAGAGGCAGAGAAAGCGAGAGTGTAGTGTGATGTCAGTGTGATTAAGTCTCTGCAGTCAGCCAACAATGGGATCATGTAGCAGCTGTATTGTTTACTTGGAACAGGAATTGGTCTCAGAAGCCCTATTTGTTTTTTCCAACAATGCCTGTGTGTGTGTTGTGTTGCCTGTGTGTTGTCTACCCAGCGCGACCCTGGGCAATATAGGCTGCTCACTCATATTCACCGGGGATGGGCTATGCTTAACTTAATGGCAAGTCATCAACCTGTCAGTCCGTCTGGTGCGCAAAATAAATTATTAGGGTGAAGTCGAAGACTTCTGCTGTGGGACAGAGATATTTGTTCTGACCATCAACTTTGTCTGTTTATATGCCTATGTGTTGAGCCTGTTGAATAGACACGCTAGTCAGGTAGTAGCCCTTAGAAATATTGAAATGATGAAAGCAGAGACAACCACATGTATGTACAGTATGTTACAGTAACCCTTTGCTGATCACTCTAACATCACCTCCTCTCTGTGTTGTGTTCAGGAAAGACCAGCACCTGCTGTCCAGTGTGAACTGCTGGTACCTGGTACTGAACCAGACCAGGAGGGAAAGCAGGGACCACGCCACCCTCAACGACATCTACACCAACAATGTCATCGTCCGCCTCGCCCAAATCAGCGAGGACGTCATCCGCCTCTTCAAGAAGGTCTGTCTGTCTGTCATCCTTCTGTCCGTCTGCCTATCTCTCTCTGTTTACTCCTCTCCTTATCACCTGTGCTCATGTGTTCATAGTTGAAGATACAAATGAGCACTATCTTTTATCATTCGCTTGCTGACCAGTAATGGGCATGATGTCAATTGTCCTTTCTCTAAGATCCTAATCATATACAAATAACACCAGATCTCATTGCTCTTTTGCTTAAGGTTACGACCACATTCAAAACAGTTTTCACCTGAGCCTTTGAAATTAGTGAAAGAAACCAATTTTCCTCTATCCTTTCCATATTCCATCTTTAGTATACCGATTTGATGGTTGAGACTCTGTAAGCAGTGATGTTTTTTGAGAAGCTACATTATCAGCTGACCCTTATTCCGGCACATTGGATTTGTATACCTCTGTCGGGCATAAATAAGTTCCATGTGGCCTGTGGAGTAGTAGTGCAGCAGTAGGGTTAAGATAGAGCAGGGCAGGGTACCCCCTGGCCCCCTAACCACCCATGGGCCCCTGCTGGTGTGAGCAGCATCTGGCCCTGTGTCAGCACATAGCAGAGATGACTGAGGTCTAACCCAAACACCAGACCCCTGTTTACACCTGGCAGGCTTTCCTAGAGGTGAGACCCAACCCGTGCTGCCAGCCTCCATTCACACACTACTGAGAGAGTGTGTGTGTGTGTGTGTGTGTGTGTGTCAGCAGGAATGTGAATGGGGGAAACAAGCAACACATGCTTTAGGGAGCACCAGTCAGGGCTGAAAACAGAACAACACAGCCTCCTGTTAGTACAGTTCCCTCAAGTAGCTTTTCCTCTGGCTGGTAATATGAATGGAGCTACACGTCCTTGCTGGCAGGCCTCACGGTGACAATGGATAACATGTCAAAGAAATATGCTGCCTAGCTTTGTAGCTGTCAAGTAAATGCATGGAGGAGAGAGCTGAATAGGCTACAAGTCGATCACACTGCCCCGATGATTAAAGAAAGACCCGGTGTTGCCCAAGATTTCTGATCTCCAGAGAGTCATAAATTAATACTGCATAAATAGGGCATGAGTTTTTCCTGACCATGTCATCTAAACTTTGACCTGACCACGGAAAACTCTGTGCCTTTTCTAGACAGGATCTGTTCTGGGAAATATACACAGGTCTTTGTTGCAGTATTTCTCTCCTCAGTTAGGTGTTCTCTGTTGGAGGTTTAGTAGCCTCAGAGTCTGGTAGATTTTGTCAGCCAATCGAATCTGCTCTACAGTCAGAGGTTCCATGTCTAGAAAGTGAAGTGAGACATTTCTAATCAATACAAAATGTAATAAAAATTACAGAATTAAAGGTTCGCTAAATGAGAAGGAGTGGGCTACAATGAACAACCAACATGAAGGCTGTTGTTCTGAATCATGGTGTAATATGTTCACAAGGATGGGGAGCACAGCATATTATAGCTTCAATTTTAGCTAGCTGGCTAACTCAGCTAGCTATCTGGCTAGCTGGGTGGCTAACTTAGCTAGCTATCTGGCTAGCTGGCTGGCTAACTTAGCTAGCTATCTGGCTAGCTGGCTGGCTAACTCTATCTTCTCTACATCGATTTGATGCAGTCAAGACAGGCACTGTCATGGGATGATAAGAGAACCAGCATCTAACGTTACAAATTTGTATGACTAGCGCAAACCATCATGGCTACTTTTTAGGCTCGCTCTCCTTCTCACAAACATATATACACCGGCCCCTCCTCTGCCCGCTGCTGTAGAAGCAGCAGAAAAGTCTGCAAAAAAACCGACGTTATTTCGACTACAGTGGGGCAAAAAAGTATTTAGTCAGCCACCAATTGTGCATGTTCTCCCACTTAAAAAGATGAGAGGCCTGTAATTTTCATCATAGGTACACATCAACTATGACAGACAAAATGAGAAGAATAAAATCCAGAAAATCACATTGTAGAATTTTTTTATGAATTTATTTGCAAATTATGGTGGAAAATAAGTATTTGGTCAATAACAAAAGTTTATCTCAATACTTTGTTATATACCCTTTTTGGCAATGATAGAGGTCAAAGTTTTCTGTAAGTCTTCACAAGGTTTTCACACACTGTTGCTGGTATTTTGGCCCATTCCTCCATGCAGATCTCCTCTAGAGCAGTGATGTTTTGGAGCTGTTGCTGGGCAACACAGACTTTCAACTCCCTCCAAAGAGTTTCTATGGGGTTGAGATCTGGAGACTGGCTAGGCCACTCCAGGACCTTGAAATGCTTCTTACGAAGCCACTCCTTCGTTGCCCGGGCGGTGTGTTTGGGATCATTGTCATGCTGAAAGAACCAGCCACGTTTCATCTTCAATGCCCTTGCTGATGGAAGGAGGTTTTCACTCAAAATCTCACGATACATGGCCCCATTCATTCTTTCCTTTACACGGATCAGTCGTCCTGGTCCCTTTGCAGAAAAACAACCCCAAAGCATGATTCTTCCACCCCCATGTTTGGTGTTCTTTGGATGCAACTCAGCATTCTTTGTCCTCCAAACACGACGAGTTGAGTTTTTACCAAAAAGTTATATTTTGGTTTCATCTGACCATATGACATTCTCCCAATCTTCTTCTGGATCATCCAAATGCTCTCTAGCAAACTTCAGACGGGCCTGGACATGTACTGGCTTAAGCAGGGGGACACGTCTGGCACTGCAGGATTTGAGTCCCTGGCGGCGTAGTGTGTTACTGTTGGTAGGCTTTGTTACTTTGGTCCCAGCTCTCTGCAGGTCATTCACTAGGTCCCCCCGTGTGGTTCAGGGATTTTTGCTCACTTGTGATCATTTTGACCCCATGGGGTGAGATCTTGCGTGGAGCCCCAGATCGAGGGAGATTATCAGTGGTCTTGTATGTCTTCCATTTCCTAATAATTGCTCCCACAGTTGATTTCTTCAAACCAAGCTGCTTACCTATTGCAGATTCAGTCTTCCCAGCCTGGTGCAGGTCTACAATTTTGTTTCTGGTGTCCTTTGAAAGCTCTTTGGTCTTGGCCATAGTGGAGTTTGGAGTGTGACTGTTTGAGGTTGTGGACAGGTGTCTTTTATACTGATAACAATTTCAAACAGGTGCCATTAATACAGGTAACGAGTGGAGGACAGAGAAGCCTCTTAAAGAAGAATTTACAGGTCTGTGAGAGCCAGAAATCTTGCTTATTTGTAGGTGACCAAATACTTATTTTCCACCATAATTTGCAAATAAATTCATAAAAAATCCTACAATGTGATTTTCTGGATTTTTTTTCTCATTTTGTCTGTCATAGTTGAAGTGTACCTATAATGAAAATTACAGGCCTCTCTCATCTTTTTAAGTGGGAGAACTTGCACAATTGGTGGCTGACTAAATACTTTTTTTGCCCCACTGTATATGGATATCCCAAAACAGTGGCAAACCGCTGCTAAATTGTTGCCACCGCTGCAAGAAATATGATGTAATTGAAAAAATATATATATTTCTGCTGAGACATACTTTTATAGTCGCTGACTCAATGATTGAAAGTCTATGGGAACATCTAGCATGTTTCCCCGCTACACTTGTCACCACTGTTGAAAAAAATGCTAGGGGAAACACTGTGATTGTCTAGGTCAGTACTTCCCAACCAGCGGTACTAGGACCCTTGGGGGTACTTGACCTATCCACAGGGGGTTCTTAAGAAGACTTATGAGACCATAGACCTACTTGTAAAATGGGGTACTTCAGGGGTACTCCGGCAGAGCAATTGGTGGTACAGTAACAGAAAATAGTTGGGAACCACTGGTCTAGGTTGCCTGTCTGGTATGGTAATGTCTGGTTTCTCACATCTGTGGGAACATTATCAAGGTCTCACAATCTGTTTAACAAAGAAGTAATTGACGCATGTACAGGTAATTAGGTACAATTTTCAGGTAGTTATTGGTGTTTAAAGTACTCCTGTCAAGCCATGGCTCAGTCGAGAACTGCAAGATCTCAGTGGGGTGCACAGTTCAAAATTTGGTCAAGAAAAATAGAACAAACCATTTCAATCAGGCTCCACTGTGTTCATTTTTTCTCTATTTTTAGAGAGATAAGAGAGAATTTCATGAATGTATTATTTTTGTCTCGACAGCCAGAGCAGTTTTAGGCCAGCGCTATCTGACTTGACACATCCATATTCTTACTTGTCCACTCTCTGCTCTGCTCCCTCAGTGCCTCTGCAGTACATTCTCACTCTGCAGTATGTCTGACATCAGAGCCACCCATGCATACAAATGCCATTCACCAGCTGCCAGGAGTCTTTCACATATTTCTCACAAAAAGAGCTTCCCACTTATCATGTTCAGGCCAAGGCACTTTCATATCTGATTTAACATGACATATTTCCTGTCCTCCTTGGGAGTTTTGATGATGAAGGTAAAATAAAATAACAATTTGCCTCTCTCTCTGGCTCGCTATCTTTGCTCAGTATAGTTTAAAGGGCGGACCACAGAGGGATGCACAAACATTGTCCAATCAAAGAAAGCTCATAAAATTCCATCTCAGCTCGCCCCTCCTCCTGTTGCTATGAGCCCCATGATTGATTGCACAATCCAATTTTGACTCATCAGCCTGCGTATGTTAGGGCTTGGTTTTGATGGTTAGAACTTCTACCTGGTTGGCATAACCCATACAAAGATGTGTGGTCATGTATGAAAAGGGTGTGTGTCTGCCTTCAGGCAAGCTTACTTGCATCTACCTGTATCTCTCTCTCTCTCTCTCTCTCTCTCTCTGTGTTCGTGTGCGCGCATGTTTGGAGATTAGCCCTGGTGCTTGGCTCTGTGCTGTAGAGTCAGAGTGTAGCAGTGCTGCTGGCTCTATCGATCCCACAGTTTTACCCTCCATATGATTTATGTCCAGGGAGGGCCACCATAGCAGGCAGAACCATAAATCCTAGCAGACATGGATGTATAGGGACCATATATCAGATTCAGTATACCTAGAGCTAGGGCCTGGAACATTATGGCGTCTTAGACAGCGGAGGCTTTGGGCACACTGTGGGAGTGTGAAACGTCCTTTATGTGTGTGTGGGTAGTATTAAAGATACTGTTAACAATGAAATAGAGTTTGAGATTAAATACTCAAGGTATGTGCTCTAGAAAAACTTTTCTGAAAAGGTTAGTCAGAGTCGTACTTCTGTGAAGTAATTAAAGGTGTGATATCCTTTGTGCCTACTTGATTTTCTGCGAAAACACAGTAATGTGTGATGTGGGTGGATTCACATGTCCCTGTAGCCTCAATCTAAGAACAGTTTGTTTTCTGTGGCATGTACCGCCGTGCTAGCAATTACGTTCTCTCACTGAGCTCCCACAATACCAGGTGTGTTCCCCACACTCGTCATCACTAGATAGGTTGTGTGGGATGGGTGTAAATGCTGCAGTATTTCTGTCCTCTGTAAAACACATTACTTATAGTCCTCCTCCATCTTGAAGGCTGATAGGAAAACTGAATGTCACTGACAAGTCAAGCTTCCATCAGTTACAGCTTCTTTCTCAAGGCTCCGTTTGAAAAACAACACTGTACATGACAAAATGACAATCTGGATATTGGTTGACAACAGGAAAAAGATGAAATGGCTGATCAAATTGTAAAATCAAATCAAATTGTATTAGTAACATGCGCTGAATACAACAGGTTACAGTACAATGCTTACTGACGAGGCCCTAACCAACAATGCAGTTGAAAAAAATATGGATAAGGATAAGAAATAAAAGTAACAAGCAATTAAAGCGCTGCAGTTAAATAACAATAGCGAGACTATATACAGGGGGTACCGGTACAGAGTCAATGTGCAGGGGCACCGGTTAGTTGAGGTAATATGTAGGTAGAGTTATTAAAGTGACAATGCATAGATGATAACAACAAAGAGTAGCAGCGGTTTAAAGGGGGAGGGGGGGGGCAATGCAAATAGTCTGGGTGGCCATTTGAATAGATGTTCAGGAGTCTTATGGCTTGGGGAAAGAAGCTGTTTTAGAAACCTCTTGGGCCTAGAATTGGCGCTCCGGTCCTGCTTGCCGTGCGGTAGCAGAGAGAACAGTCTATGACTAGGGTGGCTGGAGTCTTTGACAATTTTTAGGGCCTTCCTCTGACACCGCCTGGTATAGAGGTCCTGGATGGCAGGAAGCTTTGCCCCAGTGATGTACTGGGCCGTTCGCACTACCCTCTGTAGTGCCTTGCGATCCGAGGCCGAGCAGTTACCATACCAGGCAGTGATGCGACCAGTGCTGTTGATGGTGCAGCTGTAGAACCTTTTGAGAATCTGAGGACCCATGCCAATTCTTTTCAGTCTCCTGAGGGGGAATAGGTTTGCTTGGACCATGTTAGTTTGTTGGTGATGAGAATGGGGACGTCCTCTGTCCTCTTTTTCCTGTAGTCCACAATCATCTCCTTTGTCCTGGTCACATTGAGGGAGAGGTTGTTGTCCTGGCACAACACGGCCAAGTCTCTGACCTCCTCCCTATAGGATGTCTCGTTGTTGTCGGTGATCAAGCCTACCACTGTTATGTCATCGGGCAAACTTAATGATGGTGTTGGAGTCGTGCCTAGCCGTGCAGTCATGAGTGAACAGGGAGTATATAGGAGGGGACTGAGCATGCACCCGAAGGGCCCCTGTGTTGAGGATCAGCGTAGCAGATGTGTTGTTACCTACCCTTACCACCTGGGTGCGGCCTGTCAGAAAGTCCAGGATTCAGTTGCAGAGGGAGGTGTTTAGTCCCATGATCCTTAGCTTATTGATGAGCTTTGAGGGCACTGTGGTGTTGAACACTGAGCTGTAGTCAATGATTTGCATTCTCACGTAGGTGTTCCTTTTGTCCAGGTGGGAAAGGGCAGTGTGGGGTACAATAGAGATTGCATCTTCTGTGGATCTGTTGAGGCGGTATGCAAATTGGAGTGGATCTAGGGTTTCTGGGATAATGATGTTGATGTGAGCCATGACCAGCCTTTCAAAGCACTTTGTGGCTACAGATGTGAGTGCTACGGGTCAGTAGTCATTTAGGCAGGTTACCTTAGTGTTCTTGGGCACAGGCACTATTGTGGTCTGCTTAAAACATGTTGGTATTACATACTCAGACAGTGAGAGGTTGTAAATGTCAGTGAAGACACTTGCCCGTTGGTCTGCCAATGCTCGGAGTACACATCCTGGTAATCCATCTTGCCCTGCGGTCTTGAGAGTGTTGACCTGTTTAAAGGTGTTACTGACATCGGCTGCGGAACAGCTGGTACTCTGCATGTTTCGATGTTATTTGCCTCGAAGCGAGGCTTCCGGGTTCCGGGTTAGAGTCCCACTCCTTGAAAGCGGCAGCTCTAGCCTTTAGTTCAGTGTGGATGTTGCCTGTAATTTTTTTATTTTATTTATCCGTTATTTTACCAGGTAAGTTGACTGAGAACACGTTCTCATTTGCAGCAACGACCTGGGGAATAGTTACAGGGGAGAGGAGGGGGATGAATGAGCCAATTGTAAACTGGGGATTATTAGGTGACCGTGATGGTTTGATGGCCAGATTGGGAATTTAGCTTTAGTAATCCATGGCTTCTGGTTGGGGTATGTACATATGGTCACTGTAGGGACGACGTCATCAATGAGCTTATTGATGAAGCCAATGACAGATGTGGTGTACTCCTCAATGCCATCGGCGGAATCCCGGAACATATTCCAGTCTGTGCTAGCAAAACAGTCCTATAGCTTAGCATCTGCTTCATCTGACCACTTTTTTATTGATCTAACACTGGTGCTTCCTGCTTTCATTTTTGCTTGTAAGCAGGAATCAGGAGGATAGAAATATGGTCAGATTTGCCAAATGGAGGGCAAGAGAGAGCTTTGTGTGCATCTCTGTGTGTGGAGTAAAGGTGGTCGAGAGTTTTTTCCCCTCTTGTTGCACATTTACATGCTGATAGATATTTGGTAAAACGGATTTAAGTTTCCCTGCATTAAAGTCCCTGGCTCCTAGGAGCGCCACCTCTGGGTGAGCGTTTTCTTGTTTGTTTATGGCGGAATACAGCTCATTCAATGCTGTCTTTGTGCCAGCCCCAGTCTGTGGTGGTATGTAAACAGCTACGAAAAATACAGAAAAAAATACAACTCTCTAGGTAGATTTTGTGGTCTACAGCTTATCATGAGATACTCTTCATCAGGCGAACGATAGCTTGAGACTTCCTTAGATATCGTGCACCAGCTGTTATTTGCAAAAATACATAGTCCGCCGCCCCTTGTCTTACCAGATGCCTCTGTTCTATCCTGCCGGTACAGCGGATAACCAGCCAGCTATATGTTGATAGTGTCGTCGTTCAGCCACGATTCCGTGAAGCATAAGATATTACAGTTTTGAAAGTCCCGTAGGTAGTTTAGTCTTCCGCGTAGGTCATCGATTTTATTCTGCAAAGATTGCATGTTTGCTAGCAGAATGGAAGGAGGTGGGTGTTTATTTGATCGCCTATGAATTCTCCGAAGGCAGCCCGCCCTCTGGGGCCTTTTTCTCTGCCTCCTCTTCACGGAAATCATGGGGATCTGGGCCTGTTCCCGAGAAATCAGTATATCATTCGTGTCGGGCTCATCAGACTCGTTAAAGGAAAAAAAGGATTCTGCCAGTCCGTGGTGAGTAAGAGACGGAAGTGGCAACATTATGTACAAAATAAGTTTTAAAAATTGTCACAAACAATGCAAATAAACAAACAAAAAAACACAATCGGTTGGGGACACGTAGAAGGTCAGCCTTCTTCTCCTCTGCCATTTTACAAAGACATCCATTAACTGCATGAGTGTGTTTCACCACATCATATACATACGCCAGTAATGTGGTAACACTATAAATGCTGATGTTGATGGTTCAGCCATTTTAGAGGGTGTTGTCCCAATGCATTCAGTGCAGATCACAGGTGGCAGGTCAGAAAGAGAGGGATGTGACATTTACCCACCAAGCACCACAACTAAACAGTAGCTTTAACAGTCAGCAGCACATCATCTGTAGCTAAACATAGCCCACGTGTAATAATCACAGGAAACGGCAGCGTGAGGTGGAATATGAAACCACACATACTCCAGCCCTCTTCAGACATAGAGGGAGAGAGGCCAGATGGGAAGTTCATTCACTAGTCTAGGGGTTGATTGTGTTCCACTGGCTGGTCTGGCTGGCAGTCTCTCTTTTAGAGTAATGTATGTCTCTGTCCATCCATCACACGTACAGTGCCTTTTTCCACATTTTGTTACGTTACAGCCTTATTCTGAAATGTATTTTTTTTTTTAAATTCTACACACAATACCCCATAATGACAAATCAAAAACAGGTTTTTAGAGATTTTTGCTAATTTATTAAAAACTAAAAATGGAAATTTTACATTAAACATAAGTATTCAGACACTTTACTCAGTACTATGTTGAAGCACCTTTGGCAGCCATTACAGCCTCGAGTCTTCTTGAGTATAGTGCTACAAGCTTGGCACACCTGCATTTGAGGAGTTTCTCCCATTCTTCTCTGCAGATCCTCTCAAGCTTTGTCAGGTTGGATGGGGAGCGTTGCTGCACAGCTATTTTCAGGTCTCTCCAGAGATGTTTGATCGGGTTCAAGTCCGGGCTCTGGCTGCGCCACTCAAGGACATTGAGAGACTTGTCCCGAAGCCACTCATGCATTGTCTTGGCTGTGTGCTTAGGGTTCTTGTCCTGTTGGAAGGTGAAACTTCGCCCTAGTCGGAGGTCCTGAGCGCTCTGGAGCCGTTTTTCTTATCAAGGATCTCTACTGTACTTTGCTCCATTCATCTTTGCCTCGATCCTGACTAGTCTCCCCGTCCCTGCCGCTGAAAAACATCCCCAGAGCATTCTGCCACCACCATGCTTCACCGTAGGGATGGTACCAGGTTTCCTCCAAACGTAATGCTTGGCATTCAGGCCAAAGAGTTCAATTTTGGTTTCGTCAGACCAGAGAACCCTGTTTATCATGGTCTGAGAGTCTTTAAGTGCCTTCTGGCAAACACCAAGTGGGCTGTCATGTACTTTTTACTGAGGAGTGGTTTTCATCTGGCCACTCTACCTTAAAGGCCCTGATTGGTGGAATGCTGCAGAGATGGTTGTCCTTCTGGTAGGTTTTCCCATCTCCACAGAGGAACTCTAGAGCTCTATCAGAGTGACCATCGGGTTCTTGGTTACCTCCTTGACTAAGGCCCTTCTCAGCCAATTGCTCAGTTTAGCCGGGACAGCCAGCTCTAGGAAGAGTCTTGGTGGTTCCAAACTAATCCATTTAAGAATGACGGAGACCACTGTGTTCTTGGGGAAATTCAATGCTGCAGAAATATTTTGGGTACCCTTTCCCAGATCTGTGCCTGTCTCAGAGCTCTACGGACAATTCCTTCGACCTCATGGCTTGGATTTTGCTTATGCATGCCATGTTAACTGTAGGACCTTATATAGACAGGTGTGTACCTTTCCAAATCATGTCCAATCAATTGAATTTACCACAGGTGGGCTCCAATCAAGTTGTAGAAACATCTCAAGGATAATCAATGGAAACAGGATGCACCTGAGCTCAATTTCGAGTCTCATAGCAAAGGGTCTGAATACTTATGTAAATAAGGTATTTCTTTTATATATATATTTGCTAAAATGTCTAAAAACCTGTTTTCGCTTCGTCATTATGGGGTATTGTGTGAAGATTGCTGAGTTTTATTTTTATTTTATTTAATCCATTTAGATTAAATGTAACAACATTTGGAAAAAATCATGGGGTCTGAAAACTTTCAGAAGGCTCTGTATGTTTAAGCTGTTGGTCACTGTACTGTATGTGCACTTTCTTAAACTGCTGTTAAGATTTAAACCAATCCAGACAGGTTCTCATCACCACCAACACACTGAAAAACATTGCCTGTCAGTTTGTTGTTACAGGATATTCATCACTATTTTGACTATTTGTTGATGCACTTTATCCACCTGGATTGATTGATGTGCATTGGCCCTAACTGCTTTCCAACCCATTGATTTTCAGAGCAAGGACATTGGGATTCAGATGCACGAGGAGCTGGTAAAAGTGACCAACGAACTCTACACTGTGAGTACAACAAAACCCATCTTCTTTTCCCCTGTCAGAATCGATTCCTTCTCTCCTCTTGTTGCATCCCTACATCCAGACACAGCCAGTATCAAGGCCTCTACTGAGGGCAATGTGATGAGACTAGCGTTCCTCTTTCTCTAGCTCTCTCGCTCCCTTCTCTCTTCTTTTTATCTCCCCCTCTCTCTACCTCTCTCTCCAAACTGCAGTGTGATTCTCAGATGTAGAGGATGATATGGAGGAGGAGGTGGGTGATTGTTATGATGATGGAATGAAACGTTGCATTTCTCTCCAAGTGGGCCAGTTGCAGGCTGCAGCTCAAATCACTTCCACATTGCAATATTGTTCCGCTGCCAATGGCTGGGCCCACAGTAACAGGAAGGCAAAACACCCCTCGCTCAACCATCGGGTCTACTGTATCTATGTGTCCGTTAGGGCTTCTCTCTATGCCTTTATTAACTCTTCTGTAAACTTTCCTTTGTGACCAGGGAGAAATCAAGGGCACACTGTGACACTGTGCTTCTGCCCCCCTGTCGCGTTGTGAAGCTCATACTGAAGGAGACACAGTGCCTATGTCTGGAGAAGCTCCAGGCAACTTCAGCTGTCCTCTTGCTCCCCCAAGAAGAGCAGACTTCGATGACTTATTCATCTGATGTCATGAGTGACAGGCTATCAAAGGACAGGGCTGGCACAGATGCCATCTCTCTCTGATTGGACCATCTGTCCACCATGACACAGTAAAAAGGGGTTATAGAGAGTTAGAATCGAGGTTATAACTCCTTTTAAAGGTGAAGAGAAAGATCATCAACCACGATCAGGGCCAAAGGACCAAAGACAGACCTCTTTATACCATTTACCAAGTGAAGCCTTAACCTGCATAATAATAATAATGATAAATGCTGTGTTTTTATACCAAGTCACTTAAGTATCTGTCTAAATGTGGTATGTTACATTTGACAAACTCATGTATTCTCTCCACTGCAGACTATATTTTATTGACTGAATCAAATCTCCACGTTCAATCACTGCCTCTAGTCTATGCTAACTGACCCACTCTCACCCTGCACATTTCCTAACCCCCCTGTACACATTAAAGGCAAGGATATTAGAGCTCACGGCTCCATCAGCAGCACCTCTATCTTCCCTCGAGTCTGCCAGGCTTTCCCCACCAGGTTTATGAATGAGACAGAGATTGTTTTTCCTCTTAAGCGGCTGGTGTCCTAAACCCTACCCTGTGCGGGGTACGCCCTGGGGGCTCGCTCCAGCAGCAGTGTGCATTTCAAGGTCACAGCCAGAGGAGTCCAAATGCATCAGGATGCAGACAAGAAAACAGATCATTACTCTGCTCCTCTCCCTGCTCTTCAACAGCTAGGGCCAGCCATGGCTTGGTTAAACATGTGGGCTGCTATCAGATTGAATGGCCATGATCATGTTTTATGATTGTTCCTCTCTTCTTCAAGCCCCATTTGACTCCTGTGGTGCCCTATTTCATTTTTGCCCCATCTCAAAAATCAAACTAATCAGAATCAGAAACCCACAGATGTGACATTTTCTCGAAATACTGATGATAATGATGATTGTGGTTTTGGCTGTCGTTATATTTATTCATTGTATAAAATGGCAGTTAAAAAACATGGGAACAGTCGAAGCGTTTAGCTCATTGGTAATCAGATGACAGAGCTTATGGACTGCAAACAACAATGCATTTTGCCAGAGGTAGAATTGCAGAAATCCCTTGTGAATCCCTTTAAAATCAAATCATATCAAATATTATTGGTCACATACACATGGTTAGCAGATGTTATTGCGAGTGTAGCAAAATGCTTATGCGTCTAGATCCGACATTGCAGCAGTATCTAACAGGTAATATCTAACAATTCCACAACAAAACCTAATACTCATAATCTTGTAAAGGAATGGGATAAGAATATATAAGTATAAAATATATGGATGAGCAGTGACAGAGCAGCTAAGATGCAATAGATAGTAAAGAATAGTGAAGGATACTGAAGTGTCTATACATATGAAATTAGTAATGCGAGATATGTAAATTCTTAAAGTGGCATTATTAAAGTAACTAGTGTTCCATTTATTAAAGTGGCCAATGATATCAAGTCTGTAGGTAGGCAGCCGCCTCTCTACTAGTGGTGGCTGTTTAACAGTCTGATGGCCTTGAGATAGAAGCTGTTTTTCAATC
Source organism: Oncorhynchus tshawytscha (assembly GCF_018296145.1). Classification (NCBI taxonomy): domain Eukaryota; kingdom Metazoa; phylum Chordata; class Actinopteri; order Salmoniformes; family Salmonidae; genus Oncorhynchus; species Oncorhynchus tshawytscha. The sequence continues at coordinate 35,294,172 of NC_056430.1, read as the reverse complement.
TCCCTGTCCCAGCTTTGATGCACCTGTACTGACCTCACCTTCTGGATGGAAGCAGGGTGAACAGGTAGTGGCTTGGGTGGTTGTTGTCCTTGATGATCTTTTTTGCCTTCCTGTAACATTGGGTGTTGTAGGTGTCCTGGAGGGCAGGTTGTTTGCCCCCAGTGATGCGTTGTGCAGACCGCACCACCCTCTGGAGAGCCCTGCGGTTGTGGGCAGTGCAGTTTCTGTACCAGGTGGTGATACAGCCTGACAGGATGCTCTCTATTGTGCACCTGTAAAAGTTAGTCAGGGTTTTCGGTGAAAAGCTACATTTTTTCAGCCACCTGAAGTGAAGAGGCGCTGTTGCGCCTTCATCACCACACTGTCTGTGTGCCTGGACCATTTCAGTGTGTCAGTGATGTGTACGCCGAGGAACTTAAAACTTTACACCTTCTCCACTGCTGTCCCGTCAATGTGGATAGGGGGGTGCCCCCTTTGCTGTTTCCTGAAGTCCACGATCATCTCTTTTGTTTTGCTGACATTGAGTGAGAGGTTATTTTCCTGACACCACACTCCGAGGGCCCTCACCTCCTCCCTGTAGGCCGTCTCGTCGTTGTTGGTAATCAAGCCTACCACTGTACTGTTGTCTGCAAACTTGATGATTGAGTTGGAGGCGTGCATAGCCACGCAGTCGTGGGTGAACACGGTGTACAGGAAGGGGCTGAGAATGCGCTTGTGGGGCCCCAGTGTTGAGGATCAACGGAGTGGCGATGTTTTTTCCTACCTTCACCACCTGGGGGCGGCCCGTCAAAAAGTCCAGGACCCAGTTGCACAGTGTGGGGTCGAGCCCAAGGGTCTCAAGCTTAATGATGAGTTTGGAGGGTACTATGGTGTTGAATAATAAGCTGTAGTCAATGAACAGCATTCTTACATAGGTATTCCTCTTGTCCAGATGGGATAGGGAAGTGAACAGTGTGATGGCGATTGCGTCATCTGTGGACCTATTTGGGAGGTAAGCAAATTGGAGTGGGTCTAGGGTGTCAGGTAGGGTGGAAGTTATATGATTTTTGACTAGTCTCTCAAAGCACTTCACGATGAAAGAAGTGAGTGCTACGGGGCGATAGTCATACCTTAGCTTTCTTGGGAAAAGGAACAATGGTGGCCATCTTGAAGCATGTGGAGACAGCAGACAGGGATAGGGATTGATTGAATATGTCACATTCACTAACACAGGGTCTAGAGATTTAAGAGGGTTTGGCTGAAGCCATTGTTCAAACATTATTTAAGTATCTGCTGCTGGTGCTACTGAGACAGCTATTGATTTGTGGGCATGAGGCTTGATGCCTGTGGCTTGAATTATATGTAGTGAATCTGAAATGAGAAATGAGAGCAAAAAACAGCAATTTCTTCATTGGATCACAGAGTCAATTATTCACCTGGCAGCTCTGATCCATTTAAACAACATATATATATATATTTGTAAAGTTTTTTTGAATTAACCAGACAGTACAGGAGCAAGAAGTCCTGCTGCAGTTTTCTTGGTTCATTTGTTATTAAACTCTGCCACACTAGAGGCTGATTGTTTAGTGAATGCAGCAGCACGCCGCCCTGGTAGTAAGTTTGTTACAATACATTATGGAAATGATGGAGATGTTCTGCTCTCTGTTTCCACCCTGGGTCTGAGATGGGCAGTACAGTCTGATACAGACCGTCCCAGTGCAGTGACTTACAACAGGTCTGGTTTTTCCATCTCTCTCCAGTTTCATTCCGGGGTGCTCCTCTGACTGTCATGGTAATTGTGTTAGCCATAATGGCCATGTTTACTGTAACAGGTCTCTTGAGATAACACGTTCATATTTTTCCAATTGACAAACTGTAGGAAACCAATTTGGTTTTAATACACAGGCTTATAGAACACAGAATCCAATATCAGAGTGGCACATAATTAAATGTAACCTTCATTTAACTAGGAAAGTCAGTTAAGAACAAATTCTTATTTACAATGACGGCCTACCCCGGCCAAACCCGAACGACGCTGGGCCAATTGTGCGCCGCCTTATGGGACTCCCAATCACGGCCGGATGTGATGCAGCCTGGATTCGAACCAGGGACTGCAGTGATGCCTCTTGCACTGAGATCAATGCTGCAACCACGGTTCACTTTAAGTGGAAGTCACGTCTGTCTGTATTTCCACAATTAAATATGTTAATTGTAGCTTTCATCAGTGCAGAAACAGAACAGCCTCAGGCTTTTGTTTGAGTGAAGACCGTAACCACATACACACACCTCCCAGAAGGTAGACCCTGCCTCACCTCAATGTTCCTGCAAATTACATTCTGTCTTTAGCTGTTGGTATTTTAGTTGTGCTGCTCGAAGTTGCCTGGAAACCCTGTTTTCTTTTCACACTGTTGGAGAAATGGGTTGCCAGCCTTGGGAGATGAGCACTGCTAGCCCTAGTTTCCCCAAACACTGAAGTGACTTCTTTCTACTGTGTACTCTGTCATATACCAGAATAGACAAGAGTTTGTTTTTGCTTTGCGTTTTTTCTTTGAAGTGTTTGCCTTTCAGATCTTTGTGAGTTTTTTTTTTTTTGTCTCCTAAGACTTGTAGCGCCTTGTGCAGTGGAGCTCTGTTGATGAAAGCATTGACTGGCTGGATGATAAAAATAAGCTGTTCTTCTGACTAAGAAACCTTACTATCATACAGTAGCAGTCAACTGGAAATAGTAGAGATTCTGTGTGTGTGTGTGAGTTGACATAAAACCAACCCATTAACCCTGTGATGTTCTTATAACCTTCTTTTTCCAGATTAAAGGGAGTCATACCATCTGGTCAGATGATACTATACAAAGTGAGCATTAACTACAGTAAGAGAACAAGCTAACTTTAATGTTAGGCTCTCTGTCTGTCTAACATCGAGTTATAGTACTGGATCTCGCTGCCGAGTTACACGCACAGGAAGCGTTTTAAGACGCTGCACACATCTGTGCTGTACTTTACAAGGCTGCTGAATGAGCTGCTAAGACCTCCTGAGGCCAGACCACATAACAGTGGGCCTAACCGTCAGACAGACAGAGCGACAGACAGCAGAGTGGGTCTAACCCTCACAGACAGACAGACAGACAGACAGACAGACAGACAGACAGACAGACAGACAGACAGACAGACAGACAGACAGACAGACAGACAGACAGACAGACAGACTAACCCTCACAGACAGACAGACAGACAGACAGACAGACAGCAGAGTGGGTCTAACCCTCACAGACAGACAGACAGCAGAGTGGGTCTAACCCACAGACAGACAGCACAGAACAGTGAGAGAGCTGCTTTGCATGCTTGACACCTTATAGATGATGCTGCAGCGGATAGTAGCCATCTTACAGGCTCCTGACCAAGTCTGCTATGTTGTGATTTTTTTATGCTTTAATTTCCTTTGACTGGAAACAGATTCTGGACATCAGAACAGCCATTACTAACCTTGATTTGGATGAAAATATCTACTTCAACGAGTCAGTAGCTCTGGACGCTCTACTTACTCCGGGCCAGGCCCTAATCCCCGGGACTCGAAAAAGGAGACGGTGGAAAAAAAGAAGCAGGCGAGTCATCATCCTGACGAGATTATGTCGACGAGCAAATAGACGACCATTGCACTCAGTTCTATTGGCGAACATGCAGTCACTAGAGAACAAACTGGATGAGCTCTTTTCGAGACTATCCTATTAACGGGACCTGGAAAACTGTAATATTCAATATTTCTCAGAGTCGTGGCTGAACGAGAACATAGATAATATACATCTCGCAGGTTTTTCTATGTATAATCAAGACTGGATGGCAGACTTGGGTAAGATGAAGGGGGGAGGGGTGTATCTCTTTGTTAACAAAAGCTGGTGCGCGATCTCTAATGTTAAGGAAGTCTCAAGTTACCATACTATTTACCAAGAGTTTTCATCTATATTTTTTGTAGCTGTCTATTTACCATCATAACTCGATGAAGGCATCTAGACCGCACTCAATTAGTTGTATAGGGCCATAAACAAACAAGAAAATGCACAGCCAGAGGCATGGTTTCTCGTCGCCGGTGTCTTTATTGCAGGGAACCTGAAATCTGTTTTACCCAATTTTTACCAGCATGTCACCTGTGCAACTAGAGGCGACAAAACTTTAAATCACATGTACAAGGCCCCCTCTCTCCCTCCCTTTGACAAATCAGACCATAACTCTATCCTTCTGCTTTCTGCTTACAAGCAAAAACTCAAACAGGAAGTACCAGTACTGCGCTCAATATGGAAGAGGTTCGATATAGCGGATACTAAGCTACAGGACTGTTTAGCTAGCACAGACTGGAATATGTTCCGGGATTCATATGATAACATTGAGGAGTGTACCACATCAGTCACCAGCTTCATTAATAATTGCATCAATGATGTTGTCCCCACAGTGACCGTACGTACATACCCAAACCAGAAGCCATAAACTACAGGCAACATCTGCAGTGATCTAAAGGCTAGAGCTTCTGATTTCAAGGAGTGGGACAATAATCCGAAATCTTATAATAAATCCCTCTATGAACTCCAACTAGCAATCAAACAGACAAAGCGTCAATAAAGGACAAAGATCGAATCCTACTATGTCGGTTCTGACACTTGACGGATGTGGCAGGGCTTGCTAACTATCATGGATTAAAAAAGTTAAACCCATCCGCGAGCTGCCCAGGAACGCGAGCCCACCAGACCAGCTAAATGCCTTCTGTGCTCGCTTCGAGGCAAGCAACACTGAACCATGCATGAGAACACCAGCTGTTCCAGACGACTGTGTGATTTTGGTCTTCATAGCCAATGTGAGAAATACATTTAAACAGGTTAACATTCACAAGGCCGCGAGGCCAGACGGAATACTAGGATGTGTAGTCAGAGCATGTGCTGACCAGCTGGCAAGTGTTTTCACTGACATTTTCAACCTATCCCTGAACCGGTCTGTAATACCAACATGTTTCAAGCAGACCACCATAGTCCCCGTGCCCAAGAATGCCAAGGTAACCTGCCTAAATGACTATCGCCCCCTAGCACTCGCATCTGTAACCATGAAATGCTTTTAAAGGCTGGTCATGACTCACATCAACACCATCATCCCAGACACCCTGGACCCACTCCGATTCACATACCGCTCCAACAGATCCACAGATGATACCCACCTGGACAAAAGGAATACCTATATAAGAATGCTGTTTACTGACTACAGCTCAGCTTTCAACACCATAGTTCAAGCTCATCACCCTGGGACCAAACGCCTCCCTCTAAAATTGGATGATGGACTTGCTGACGGGCCACCTCCAGACAGTGAGGGTAGGCAACAACACATCCGCCACCATCAACAGGTCAAGAGCTTCAAGTTCCTCGGTGTCCACATCACTAAGGAATTAACATGGTCCACACACACCCACACAGTTGTGAAGAGGCACCATTGCCAGCACAATAATTTAGCTAGGACTGTCTGGGAGTGGTCTGAGAGCGGGACCTAATTAGTTTAGCCTAATGGGAGGGATATGTAACCTGAAAACTAGCTCTTATTGGCAGTGGTTTGAAACTCTTTTTGTTATTGGTCAATTAACTTATACTGCCTGGTGATCAAATCAAATTTTATTTGTCACGTACACATGGTTAGCAGATGTTAATGCGAGTGTAGCGAAATGCTTGTGCTTCTAGTTCCGACAATGCAGCAATAACCAACGAGTAATCTAACCTAACAATTCCACAACTACTACCTTATACACACAAGTGTAAAGGGATAAAGAATATGTACATAAAGATGTATGAATGAGTGATGGTACAGAACGACATAGGCAAGATGCAGTAGATGGTATTGAGTACAGTATATACATATGAGATGAGTAATGTAGGGTATGTAAACATATAAAAGTGGCATAGTTTAAAGTGGCTAGTGATACATGTATTACATAAATATGGCAAGATGCAGTAGATGATATAGAGTACAGTATATACATATACATATGAGATGAGTAATGTATGTAAACATTATATTAAGTGGCATTGTTTAAAGTGGCTAGTGATATGATGATGATATGATTTTTTCCATCAATTTCGATCAATTTCCATTATTAAAGTGGCTGGAGTTGAGTCAGTATGTTGGCAGCAGCCACTCAATGTTAGTGGTGGCTGTTTAACAGTCTGATGGCCTTGAGAGAGATTGCTGTTTTTCAGTCTCTCGGTCCCTGCTTTGATGCACCTGTACTGACCTTGCCTTCTGGATGATAGCGGGGTGAACAGGCAGTGGCTCGGGTGGTTGTTGTCCTTGATGATCTTTATGGCCTTCCTGTGACATCGGGTGGTGTAGGTGTCCTGGAGGGCAGGTAGTTTGCCCCCGGTGATGCGTTGTGCAGACCTCACTACCCTCTGGAGAGCCTTACGGTTGTGGGCGGAGCAGTTGCCGTACCAGGCGGTGATACAGCTGCTGCGCCTTCTTCACAACGCTGTCTGTGTGGGTGGACAAATTCAGTTTGTCCGTGATGTGTACGCCGAGGAACTTAAAACTTACTACTCTCTCCACTACTGTCCCGTCGATGTGGATAGGGGGCTGCTCCCTCTGCTGTTTCCTGAAGTCCACAATCATCTCCTTTGTTTTGTTGACGTTGAGTGTGAGGTTATTTTCCTGACACCACACTCCGAGGGCCCTCACCTCCTCCCTGTAGGCCGTCTCGTCGTTGTTGGTAATCAAGCCTACCACTGTAGTGTCGTCCGCAAACTTGATGATTGAGTTGGAGGCGTGCATGGCCACGCAGCCGTGGGTGAACAGAGAGTACAGGAGAGGGCTCAGAACGCACCCTTGTGGGGCCCCGGTGTTGAGGATCAGCAGGGTGGAGATGTTGTTACCTACCCTCACCACCTGGGGGCGGCCCGTCAGGAAGTCCAGTACCCAGTTGCACAGGGCGGGGTCGAGACCCAGGGTCTCGAGCTTAATGACGAGCTTGGAGGGCACTATGGTGTTAAATGCTGAGCTGTAGTCGATGAACAGCATTCTCACATAGGTATTCTTCTTGTCCAGATGGGTTAGGGCAGTGTGGTTGCGATTGCGTCGTCTGTGGACCTATTGGGGCGGTAAGCAAATTGGAGTGGGTCTAGGGTGTCAGGTCGGGTGGAGGTGATATGGTCCTTGACTAGTCTCTCAAAGCACTTCAAGATGACGGAAGTGAGTGCTATGGGGCGGTAGTCGTTTAGCTCAGTTACCTTCGCTTTCTTGGGAACAGGAACAATGGTGGCCCTCTTGAAGTATGTGGGAACAGCAGACTGGGATAAGGATTGATTGAATATGTCCGTAAACACACCAGCCAGCAGGTCTGTGCATGGGCTGAGGACGCGGCTGGGGATGCCATGTGGGCCTGCAGCCTTGCGAGGGTTAACACATTTAAATGTTTTACTCACGTCAGTTGCAGTGAAGGATATTCCGCAGGTTTTGGTAGCGGGCCGTGTCAGTGGCACTGTATTGTCCTCAAAGCGAGCAAAAAAGTTATTTTGTCTGCTTGGGAGCAAGACATCCTGGTCCGCGACGGGGCTGGTTTTCTTTTTGTAATCCGTGATTGACTGTAGACCCTACCACATACCTCTTGTGTCTGAGCCGTTGAATTGCAACTCTACTTTGTCTCTATACTGACGCTTAGCTTGTTTGATTGCCTTGCGGAGGGAATAGCTACACTGTTTGTATTCGGTCATGTTTCCTGTCACGTTGCCCTGGTTAAAAGCAGTGGTTCGCGCTTTCAGTTTCGCGCAAATGCTGCCGTCAATCCACGGGTTCTGGTTTGGGAATGTTTTAATCGTTGCTGTGGGTATAACATCGCCGATGCACTTTCTAATGAACTCGCTCACCGAATCAGCGTATTCGTCAATGTTGTTGTTTGACGCAATGCGGAACATATCCCAATCCACGTGATCGAAGCAGTCTTGGAACGTGGAATCAGATTGGTCGGACCACGTTGAACAGACCTGAGCGCGGAAGCTTCTTGTTTTAGTTTCTGTCTGTTGGCTGGTAGCAACAAAATGGAGTCATGGTCAGCTTTTCCGAAAGGAGGGCGGGGAAGGGCCTTATATGCGTCGCGGAAGTTAGAATAACAATGATCCAGGGTTTTACCAGCCCTGGTTGCGCAATCGATATGCTGATAGAATTTAGGGAGTCTTGTTTTCAGATTAGCCTTGTTAAAATTCCCAGCTACAATGAATGCAGCCTCAGGATATGTGGTTTCCAGTTTACATAGAGTCAAATATGGTGGTGATGTCGCCAGGCCGGCCAAAACTCCACCTATGCTAAACTAGCTGAAATTTCAGGCAGTCTTTTCAAACAGCTCGTACACTAAAATTGTATTATCATTTTCACAATTTCACAGTATTATTCCATCCTGTATGATTCTGAAACATGTAAAATCATGTTTTTAAGTGCACTGCCCTTTTAACAAACAGACGTAAGATGCGTCTAAGTATTCAATTAGACAAGTTGTATTGCCAGTGTTTTTGGTGGAAGGGCTATACTGTACATCCCATCCATTACAGTTATTTATTTTGATTTGTGAAAGAGGGAATATTGAGTGTCTGACTGCAGAGAGATCACAGTAGGGAGGGGAAAGGCAGAGAGCACAATGGTGTCATTATGCCACACAAATGGCATGGAATGAACAACCATTGGGTGATGAACAGTTTATCCTGATTTACAAACCCAGATCCAGGAGGAGAAGGGGGGTGGAGAGGGGGTGTGGATGTGTCATGTCTGGCCCAGATGAGATGAGCTATATTACCACACACAGCCCTGGGCCCCCTGATTCAATCAGCCCACCATTGAAAACATCAAGTGTGTGTGTGTGTGTGCTCACTGAGCTTAGGCCAACAAAGGAGCAAATAACAGTTTCCATATGTGTAAAAGTTGAAGAGCGTATATCATGCAGTTTCTCATCAAGTCGTTGGATCTCTGGATGCAGACTGGTCTGTGGATGTGAGATAAAGGAGCTGTGATGTCATGTGCTTTGCCTGGCCCTGTAATGCATATTCATGGCCAGCTGTGGTCCTGATAAGAATACTGATGTGATCCTGTTCCCTGTCCTTGTCGCTGGGTGAGCACCTGCCACCATGGATGAAACACAAGCACCCTCATGCAGTATTTTATAAAACAGACCCATTCTCACTGCAAGTCATTATTTCAAAGGGAAAGGGTTCAAAAGACGTAATATGGTTTTTGTTAGTTAGGGCACAGATTGTAATGAAACTTTTCAAACTAGCTGTCACCTCAGATCACCCATTTGCTTGCTCTGTCTGCTGTTGTGAAGTCTTATATGAAGCCTATGTCCAGTTATTGTTGCAACTTCCTCATCCTTCCTCTGTGCTGCTCTTCCAGGTGATGAAGACCTACCACATGTACCACACGGAGAGTATCAGCGCTGAGAGCAAGCTGAAGGATGCTGAGAAGCAGGAGGAGAAGCAGTTCAGTAAGTCTGGAGACCTCAATGTCAACCTGCTGCGCCACGAGGACCGGCCCCAGAGACGCAGCTCCGTCAGGAAGATCGAGAAGATGAAGGAGAAGGTGAGGCTGACACCAAGGCTTGTAGAGCTGTCCCCGACAACAACAAAAAAGAAAGTTGTCTGTTCTTTCAACCAATCGATTGGTCGAAATGTTAAAACGTTTTTTTTTTCTTTCTATTTATAGACACACCCTATGTTTGTATAAACTCAACTATATGTAGGCTACTGAGCTTGTCTGATGCTTTAAGCACTGCGATTAAAAATGAAGACACACAAAGGGAGCCAGAGATCAATATACTGTAGCCTAACCAGAAGAGAGAAAAAAAAACTGCTCTCGACCCTCCTTCTCCTGCTGCCCGCTGTCGCTGGCATTAGCATATTCTGCAATGCTCCTGAAGTTGCCGGTAATAGGTTAAACCAGCGGTCGGAAACCTTTTCCATTTGAAGTGCCAAGTTAACCTAACATTTCTACTGATCTGCGTGCCAGTAATGATTTTCATATGCACATTTTCGTGGAACAGTTTCATTTAATTTATAATAAGGTCTTCATATCTCAAATCAAATTGTATTGGTCACATACACATATTTAGCAGATGCTATTGCGGGTGTAGCGAAATACTTGTGTTCCTAGCTCCAACAGTGCAGTACAAAGTATCTTAACAATTCACAACAATACACACAAAATCAATGTTGTGGTTAATCAAACCTCTTATCTAAATGAAAAATATACAAATCTAAAAGTAACTTCTGTTGCCATTGCCAATATGTACAAATAGCCTATATAAAGCCAACAAATAATAATATTACAGCCCTCAGGTAGAAAATATCCTGATTAAAAATAAATATCCTATAAATCACATTGGCTACGCATGGCCTGTCTGCAAGGAACTTGAAACGTTGCATCAACTATTAACTTGATCAGCCCAAAGCTCATGCTAGCAAACTTGCAACATTCTATAAAATATTCTGGGCCCTCAGAGCTTCCAGAGTCAGTGAGCTCCGGACAGACAGATACAGCTGTAGGCTATTTGCGCAAGGGATAAGAAGTAATCAGGTAGGCCTATTTTATGAAGTTTCCACCGACCGGATGTTTTCCCCTCCCTTTCATGCTGAGTGGTTATCAAAAGGGAGAGAGCTGGAAAGATTTTTCGAATAGGCTGCGTTCAGGAAATATTGTCATTCTCAATGGATGTAACAACAGACTTAGTTTATGTACTGTTTGAGGCGAAGAAAGAATTACTCTGAGAAGCTCCAGAGTGATGATGAGTTAAGACAATCAGAAATAGTATCAGATTCCCAAATGGGCACATTTATAGGTATATATATAACCTTTATTTAACTAGGCAAGTCAGTTAAGAACAAATTCTTATTGTTGTTAACCTGCCTGTTCAGGTTCTTGAACTGCCAGTTCAGGGGCAGAACGACAGATTTGTACCTTGTTAGCTTGCAACCTTCCGGTTACTAGTCCAACGCTCTAACCACTAGGCTACCCTGCCGCCCCGGGTATTTGTGCGCAGGCCAAGTAACCTAGGTCTAGTTCTATGCGTAATCAAGTGTGTGTTCTTACTCAAGATTGACAGGAGTGCTCCAAACAAGTAAATGGAACACGTAAATGGAAATAAAATTGACCAAAACCTTTTTCTCACAAGTGTAGCCTAGGTTATGCGCTCTGCAAATAATGTGTCCACTCCTACAATGACAACAATAAGACTGCAATAATAGTACTGTATATTGAATGCATTAACATAAATTACTGTAGCAGAATTAACCAAACAAATGTAGATTAGAAATTATGGGAATTAACAGTAAATGTACTTCTGGTGATACTGGTGTGCCGTCCCTGCAGCCTCCGCAATGGATTAGTCCACTCAAACAGGCGTGAATCAGACAGGTGTCTCGTGTGCTATAATTGTTGTTATATATATTTGCCACTGCTCGACTAAACAATCGACCAGTCGACTAAATGGGGTCAGGCTTGATGACCATAGTGTCTCCAACAGCTAGTGCTGTTGGCTGGGACTGCTGCTAATACTGTACATTGTCAGCCTAGTCACTTCTGTAAAGTGATATTTTGTTCGGCAGGTAGAATCATTTTAGCTGGCTAAGGCCAGAGGGACCCTCTCAGTATTGTGTGAATGAAGGCTGTGTGAGAGTGGGTGCAGGTCCATTGTGTAAGCCCGGGAGAGAGGGAGAGAGCGAGAGAGATAATTGCCGTAGCATGGGTCTACACACACAGACAAATGGTGACTTCCAGGTCAGTGACCAAACTGCACAGTCTCTCTAGCTCATCCATGCCCATGACTCTAATTCATGTTAATTCTGCTTATTATCACACACTCAACTGCACTGTACTTAAGACACTGTACTTCAAAGATGCATATTTCATTCTGGATTCTCAGGGGGAATTTCTTCATTAAAATGCATCCATTATCAGTGCAGCTCAGGGAATCAAATGGCTGACAGCTTTCCTCCCTCCTCAGGCTGCCGTCTCCAGAGATGCTGGCAGGAGAACTGTACCATCCCCACGGACTATTTATAACTTGCTGTAGTTATGAACGTACTTTCTCTCTGCGTTGTGACCTGATTTTGCCGGCTACAATAGCATTGGCGTTCAGAATCCTAGCTACCTGCAAACAGAGTTGAAGAGGGAGAGGAGACAATCAAGCCATCATCCCCATTTCCCCGATGTTTTAATTTGCATGATAATGGACATGGGACATTGGTGTTGGTGGACCATGTCTATTTGAAGTGCAAGGTGTATGTATTTGAAGGACATGCTATCCAGTCCCCAGGCTGCTGGAAGAGGATATAAGGAGCGCTTTCAAACACAGACACGCAGACACACGTCAATGTGTTGTTGTTTAATTGGCTCTCTTTAATCCTGCTTTGTGAGCCAAGTCTCAATGATTCTGTGTCACTGCGTTCCATTTGAGTCAATTGTTTTTGTCAATACCATTACGTATTGTCTGGTAACGTCCATTATCGATGCTATGTGAACAACAGATGACTACATATTCTTTTTGATGAAAAATGTCATGTTTCCCAGCTGGATGCCACGAGCAGATGCAGCATGCCCAGTTAACCATAGCAACAAAGACTGTGCACCATTTAAAGCTACAGTACCAGTCAAAAGTTTGGACACATCTACTGATTCCAGGGTTTTTCTTTATTTTTTACTATTTTCTACATTGTAGAATAATAGTGAGTACATCAAAACTATGAAATAACACATATAGCATCATGTAGTAACCAAAAAAAGTGTTTAACAAATCAAAATATAATTTTATATTTGAGATTTTTCAAAGTAGCCACCCTTTGCCTTGATGTACAATTAGAGCACACTAGAGTGAATGTTTGTTTGAGTCTGTTTTGGTTAGCAAGCACACTGCACCAAAACAGTATTTTATATGGCTGTTTCATTGTTCACATCTGGGCTGTACATTTTGTTGTGCTCAATTGAATTGTGACTCTGACTGTGAATGGCCAGCCTGGGTGGAACAGTTATGATGCTGTTATTATCTACAGGAAGCTTGTCAAAGAGCCTCTGTTATAGTGGATCCCTCTGACCTTTTTCCTGCCAACACTAAGCCAGGCCATCAGGCTGCACAGAAATGATCCGATGTTATTGTGCAAATACCATTTAGCAAACTCAACGTTGCTTAATTTCATTAACTTCCCACCCCCCTCTGTTTCTGTTTTTTCTCTCTCTCTCTTTCTCTCTCACTCTCTCTCTCTCTTTCTCTTTCAATCTCTCTTTCTTCTCTCTGTCCCCCAGAGACAAGCCAAGTACTCAGAGAACAAGCTGAAGTGCACTAAAGCCCGCAATGACTATTTGTTGAACCTGGCAGCAACGAATGCCGTTGTGGCGAAATACTACATTCACGATGTCTCTGATATGATTGATGTAAGTATGCGATAGGCACACAGGTTTCATTGTATCTCTCGGCTGGGATGGTCTAACGTTGGTTGCTACACTAGATATTCTCACCATCTGTTTTAGTGTTCGCAGCCCATTTGCTGTATTGCTACAAGTTGCTCTGTTGGTTTGACTGAAAGTGTTTACCTCCATTTTGTGTCTCTCGAACAAAACAGTTTGATTCTGAGCCAGTCGGTAGTACTGTTGTTAAGTGTCTAACTGAATGGCTTTGCCAGATGTACATTACAATCCTACTGTATGTTACCACCCAACAGGCATTGTTAGGATTCTTCTGGAATATAAATGATGACATCCTGTCATGGGAATGGATCAGTGTTGACAGTCAGAATGCCTTCCTGCTGGTCTTCTCTTCCCCCTGTTCTCCTCTCCTGCCTCTGTCATGCCCTCATCTATCTGGGAGTGCTGTGAGGGCTGAGGCTCCTTAAGGGAGCTGTGCTGGGAGATGTGGAGCGTGTGTGTCTGCCTGTCACTGTCACACACCCCACTCTCCCAGGGAGCCAGGCAAAACACACTGATGGTGAAACATGACCCTTGGTGACACAGGCACATGCACACCCTCACACGCGTACAGAAACTCCTCTGGACCAATGTGCTTCCTACTTCTACAGGGCAGAGGTGGAGACGAACCACAGCCACAGGAAAACTGGATTGACAGTATCGAGAAGGGAGAATCTCATCAGAATCTATTTAAAACAAAACAAAAGTTTCCTCTCTTACCTCAAATCTGCAGTAACTCCAGGGTTTCCACCCTCTACTGTTAGTCCGTATCTAATAAATAATGTGTTCCGTTTAACAGTATGCCACTTCCCCTTCAAAGTATCAATTGGATTAGAGAAATAGTTACATGACAGAAAAGACCATACCTAGGTGAACCACCATCATAATTCAAAATGCAAAGCCAACACACCCCAGCAGCAAGCCTGTCTGGGAAGTCTGTGATTACAGTTGGTGAACGAGTTTGCTTTGTAGACCACTAATGGCTAGAGGAATGAAACCCTAGCCAGGGTCTGGGAGCAGGCTCTGTGCATACAGGCAGCAGTGTGGCCAGTGTGGTTGGCAGGGATCATTCATCCCCAGGTTACCTGGTGGTTCTTGCAGGGATCATTCATCCCCAGGTTACCTGGTGGTTCTTGCAGGGATCATTCTTCCCCAGGTTACCTGGTGGTTCTTGCAGGGATCATTCATCCCCAGGTTACCTGGTGGTTCTTGCAGGGATCATTCATCCCCAGGTTACCTGGTGGTTCTTGCAGGGATCATTCTTCCCCAGGTTACCTGGTGGTTCTGGTGACTCTGCCAGATGTGCCCCCTAGCCCCTCCCTCTGTGTGTGTGTGTGTGTGTGTGTGTGTGTGTGTGTGTGTGTGTGGAGGGTACTGTGGTATTGGCCTAGGCATGCCTGGCCAGCTCTAAAACTCTCCACTGGTTGGAGAGTTGGATACAGAGATCCTGCATATTTACAGAATGCATATGATGTGATTGTACTTAGAGGCTTGAGGCTGGCTAGACTTTAAACAGTTCTAAACATCAACTGTGTGAAGTGTGAAGGAGCTGGCCTGGAGCTCTAGGTTACACATTACAGCCTGCCAGTGTGTTTGTTATGGGATGTGGCTGTTGAAATAAAACTCTGTACCTTAAAGGGCTCTGTGCTGCCGTATCCTTCCTGATTGTACACTGACCCTGTTATAAAATAACCGCGGCTATGGGGATTTATCCTTGGAGCCGAGTGCAACTTCCGGTGCGTCTATTAAAGAGCGTTTAGAGAATCACAGAGCAGTCTGACTCTGGCCCCTCCAGCCTCGAGGCAACCCACTCACCGCTCTGCTCTGCTTGGCTGTAGTAATTAGGTTAGTTTATGCAGCTCCATGGTTGAGCTAATTATCCTAGGTGTCCTACTGTGCTTGCTCTTCTAATTCGGTGTATTCTATTATTCTATTTAGGCCTGTTAACCGATAGCAGTGTCTGATTTGGAATTGAGTTCATGTTGAAGGTCAGGTTAGTAACGCGCTTGTAGGAAATGAGAGGAATCATCTAACTGAATCATGTAACTGAATCGTGTGAATGCTAAAGGCTGAGTTTATCCCATTGACTTGTGTATAATGGATTCAGACTGCTATGTCAGGTTGTCCATAATTAGGTCCAGGAGGTTCTTAGTCACATGACCTGAGCCATAAAACTCTGGACACTTGGTGTAGACTTACAGTCAGGTCATGTGGTCAAGAAAAATGCCTATATTATATTCTACTCCTATATTAGTTATTGTATTATACTATACTATAATGAGTGTTTTTCCTGTATCTCAGTGCTGTGACCTGGGCTACCACGCCAGCCTTGCGCGTACCTTCAGGACCTACCTGTCAGCTGAGTACAACCTGGAGACAAGTCGCCACGAGGGCCTGGACATCATGGAGAACGCCGTGGACAACCTGGACTCCCGCAGCGACAAGCACAAGATCATGGACATGCACAACCAGGTGTTCTGCCCTCCCATGTGCTTCGAGTACCTGCCCCACATGGGGGACGAGGTGAGAGGGGTCAAATGACTGATTTGGTACATTTATAGATTCATACGATATTGATTGTCATTATTGAAACTGATTCCGAGTTGCAATTACAGCCAGTAGATTTGTTCAACCATGGAAAGCATGTTCAAGCCAGCAGAAACAACGTTTCTAAGCATGCGTTTTCCAATTCTGTAAGGTACACTTAATGAAAATCCAAGTGCCCAGCCCATACCTCTGTCTATGTGTGCCCCCTCAGGTGTGCCAGGTGAGTGCCCAGCAGCCTGTGCAGACTGAGCTCCTGATGCGCTACCACCAGCTGCAGTCCCGTCTGGCCACGCTCAAGATCGAGAACGAAGAGGTGAGGGCTCACGGTAGTGTCCATCCCCCCCCAGTGTGTCTGCTGCATCACCCCGCTGAGATCGTCCTGTCGCCCCCTGTTTCCCAAGTCTCTGAAATGCCAGAACTCAGGTCTATAGATACAATCAACTCTCATTGCAATTTCAATGTAATGGCCCACACACACTTCCTGGGAGCTGAGAATGTATCTTTAGCTTGTGATTGTGAGCTTGTATGATAACCGTTATGGATGCATGTTCCATGTAGATACAGTACATCCCTAATGATGGCGTGTTGTGCGTGGTGAGGAGTGGTCCTTCTCAGTGGGAGCAGCAGGCAGCACACACACACACACACAGCTCTCTCTCCCTCTGAGTGGATGCAGGTGCTAATGGAGATGCTAATGACCCTGGCTGGCTAGCTACAACCTGCCCTGATGGCTACGCCTCGGCTCCGTCTCATATCGCCCTGGTTCTCATCATGTCTCATAACATTTCATATAACTTCCGGGTAATGGACGAGTCGTGCCACTCTGGGAATGAGCCTGATCAATCACAGTGTTGTATAGAAAGAGCCCGCAGACCTTTTACATACAGCCGGGCCAGATGCTCTTCATATTCTGCTGTTATTGTGATGAATGGCTGACTGGCAGGTCGTCTGGTACGCTGCCTAGGAATGAACCGTGTACCTGCCTTAGGTGAAGGCTGTTTGTCAAACAGCTACAATCAAAGGTTATTCGTTGTTATTCGGGGTCGATTTGTCTTTGAAATGGGATATGCCAGTGATCACTCACATTTGACCTTGCAAGTGGCATAGGATGCTTTTACTTTTATGTTCAAAAAGACCGGAATCAGATGACTTGAGGAGGAAATCCTGGTTCTTTTTGTTGTGGTTTGAGTTGCTGAATCTTTGCCTTTGCTGTAGGTGAGGAAGACTCTGGACGCCACCATGCAGATGCTCCAGGACATGCTGACTGTGGAGGACTTTGATGTGTCTGATGCCTTCCAGCATAGCCGCTCCACTGAGTCCATCAAATCGGTGGCCTCCGAGACCTACATGAGCAAACTGAACGTGGCCAAGAGACGGGCCAACCAGCAGGAGACAGAGGTCTTCTACTTCACTGTGAGTACCTGCCTGTTATATATAGCTGTCATACCTGCCTGTTATACATAGCTGTCATACCTGCCTGTTATACATAGCTGTCATACCTGCCTGTTATACATAGCTGTCATACCTGCCTGTTATACATAGCTGTCATACCTGCCTGTTATACATAGCTGTCATACCTGCCTGTTATACATAGCTGTCATACCTGCCTGTTATACATAGCTGTCATACCTGCCTGTTATACATAGCTGTCATACCTGCCTGTTATACATAGCTGTCATACCTGCCTGTTATACATAGCTGTCATACCTGCCTGTTATACATAGCTGTCATACCTGCTGTCATACCTGCCTGTTATACATATACATAGGTGTCATACCTGCCTGTTATACATAGCTGTCATACCTGCCTGTTATACATAGCTGTCATACCTGCCTGTTATACATAGCTGTCATACCTGCCTGTTATACATAGCTATCATACCTGCCTGTTATACATAGCCGTCATACCTGCCTGTTATACATACCTGCCTGTTATGGATAGCTGTCATACCTGCCTGTTATATCATACCTGCCTGTTATACTACTTGTCATACCTGCCTGTTATACATAGCTGTCATACCTGCCTGTTATACATAGCTGTCATACCTGCCTGTTATGGATAGCTGTCATACCTGCCTGTTATGGATAGCTGTCATACCTGCCTGTTATGGATAGCTGTCATACCTGCCTGTTATACATACTTGTCATACCTGCCTGTTATACATAGCTGTCATACCTGCCTATTATACATAGCTATCATACCTGCCTGTTATACATAGCTGTCATACCTGCCTGTTATGGATAGCTGTCATACCTGCCTGTTATACATACTTGTCATACCTGCCTGTTACACATAGCTGTCATACCTGCCTGTTATACATAGCTGTCATACCTGCCTGTTATGGATAGCTGTCATACCTGCCTGTTATACATACTTGTCATACCTGCCTGTTATACATACTTGTCATACCTGCCTGTTATACATAGCTGTCATACCTGCCTGTTATACATAGCTTGTCATACCTGCCTGTTACACATAGCTGTCATACCTGCCTGTTATACATAGCTGTCATACCTGCCTGTTATGTATAGTTGTCATACCTGCCTGTTATACATAGCTGTCATACCTGCCTGTTATACATAGTTGTCATACCTGCCTGTTATACATAGCCGTCATACCTGCCTGTTATGGATAGCCGTCATACCTGCCTGTTATACATAGCTGTCATACCTGCCTGTTATACATAGCTGTCATACCTGCCTGTTATATACTGCCTAGCTGTCATACCTGCCTGTTATACATAGTCATACCTGCCTGTCATACCTGCCTGTTATACATAGCTGTCATACCTGCCTGTTATACATAGCTGTCATACCTGCCTGTTATACATAGCTGTCATACCTGCCTGTTATACATAGCCGTCATACCTTCCTGTTATACATAGCTGTCATACCTGCCTGTTATACATAGCTGTCATACCTGCCTGTTATACATAGCTGTCATACCTGCCTGTTATACATAGCTGTCATACCTGCCTGTTATACATAGCTGTCATACCTGCCTGTTATGGATAGCTGTCATACCCGCCCTGCTATACATAGCTGTCATACCTGCTTGTTATACATAGCTGTCATACCTGCCTGTTATGGATAGTTGTCATACCTGCCTGTTATGGATAGTTGTCATACCTGCCTCTTTTGCCCTAAGATATGCATCCATGTCTCAGGGCAACTGCCTTTTCTATCGGTTTCACACTAAAGTGACAAACCTAGCTGTACTACCATAGTCTTTTTCCCTGACTAAAAGGACCTTTAGCGTCAGTTTAGTGCACATCAAAGCCATCAGCCGTCACACTATTCCACAAAACACGAATGCTTTGGAAATCACATGGAAATTAGATTATCCTTGGAACAGATTGAATTTGTGCCATTCAGAGTGAGACTGAATGTCTTCTCTGGCCTTTGTGGTGGATAGCGGCCGGCTCTGCCTGTTCCAGTCACATCCCATTAACACTGTTCACTCACTGACACTTTCATCTGGTCTGTCTGGGTTTGCAGAAGTTCAAGGAGTTCCTGAACGGCAGCAATCTCATCATTAAACTGCAGGCCAAGCATGACCTCCTGAAGCAGACATTGGGAGAAGGTAAGTGCCCTAAGTCTCTCCACCAAGGACGTCATGTCTATAGACATCAATGTTAGTTCGACATCCCTTCTCTTAATGTTCCTATATCTTCTGGTCACAGTGGCGTTAATGACAGGCGCCAGGCCTAGTCTGTCAACCCCTAGCTTATAATGAGCCAGGGTTCCCTGGGAAAGATGATGGGTCTGTAAAATGGCCGCCTTCAGGGCAAGTAGTGTTGTGGTGCGCTTATCTAATGAGGAGAGCTGAACCAGGCTGAAGAGCGAGGACACCATAGGGACTTGTGTCCCCTCAATGGGCAGTAAAAACAGGGAAGAGGAGTTCAGTTCATATTCAAAGGCGAGGACTGTAAGTACATCAAAGGTATCATAACAAAACATTATAACATCACAATCACCTCTCCTCTCTGTATGTTGTGCTGTAGCCTCTAGGAGGGTCCTGGAGGAGTCTGGATAATAGAGACCCCTGCCCCTCTCACAGAGGCCCCTCTCAGGGGACCCTTGTCACCTCAGCCGTGAGCAGTTTACTCCCAATCAATCAGGCTGTCCCAGCTCCCAGCCGCACAGGCCTATCTCCACAGCTGCTGCTGTACCAGGGGTTCACCTAATAGAGAGGGACAGCAGGAGCAACCAGCTGGGGCCGTGTGTGTGCACAGCCGTACTCACTCACTCACTCACTCACTCACTCACTCACTCACTCACTCACTCACACTCAGTGTTTCCCCTATGATTTTTTTCAGCAGTGGTGGCAAGGGTGGGTGCATTGCTACTATTATTAGCACAATGACATGCTAGCTGTTCCCATAGACTTCCAGTCATTTAAGTAAACGACAATCCATTTAAAAGGGTGTTTCGACAGAAATACATAAACAATAACATCATATTTTTTGCAGTGGTAGCAACAATTTAAATGAATATAGGGGAAACACTGCACTTACACTTGCACATACACGCACACACTCCCCCTATTTCAACTCATACACACATACGTGCACACTTTTGTTCAACATGGATTTTTCTCTTTTGTTTAGGCCTCCCGAATGTTCCTCTGTCATCTTCAGATCTCTATGAACTGATAGCTTGAGCATGTTTTCATGTGAACATAGCCCTATAGCTGGTTTGTTTGTGTGATTGTGGCTAGGAGCTAGAAACAGCGCGAACGTGTCTGTCTGCGCCATCTTGTTGGTCCAGTGCTGCTGCTGTGTGTATGGGCGTGACATACGGCGTCTGCAGGTACCAAACATGTTTCATTATTGAGGTGATCAGTCAGCCCTGCTCATTAAGTGTCTGCGTGCGCGTGCGTTATTAGTGACCATGGAGAATACCACATGGTGCACACATCAGACCTAGCTGTATAGATTACTAGAACACTATGTCTACATTGAAACTACTCAACATGGCTAGGACAGCTGCATACCCTCCTGGGTTCTAGCTGGAAATCACAGATCTCCATGAATATCTACAGTTAACGCAGGTAGAATTCACAGACAGCTATAAAAAACACACCATTGTGATGATTATAATTGCCTATTATCAGGTTATGTAGCTGTAGGTTGATTTGTTGGTTTAGAATACTGAAACCTTGAGTTAGCAGTTTTACATAAAGCATTCGGCTCATTTAGCAAACATACTTCAGTCACCAATTGACCCTTTAATAAGCCCCGCCCCATAATTTGGGGCAATTTATCGCAATGGAATTAATAGCAGCTGTTGTCAAGATGACACCTTGGACATGCTCACATTTAAATCCCATGAAAGCCAGTGAGGGCTAGGGCAAACATTTTGAGTTTTCTTTAAAAAAAAATCATTTTTTAATGGCTAAATAATTGAATAGTGCACCAGGAGTACTTGCTACTGTAATTCCTGAAATGCAGAACCTGTTAATTAAGTATTTTTTGAATCCAGAATTATACATTTTTTAAGCGTCATTGTTTGCTGGCTCTGCTGGTTAGCTAGCTCTCTGTCTCACTAGCCACTTAATATAACTTGTTTTCTCAAATGTATGTTCCTAACATTGCTATTTGCTGTCAACATCAGGATACGATTTGAAGGCACTAGTTAGCTCCAAAAGTGATTATAGTTTTGACTGTATGCTGACAGGTAATTACACAAACATAATTTTACCAGGTTCCCGTGAAGCAATTGTAATGATAGTCCACCACAACATATCCAATAGTTTCCTGATTAACAAGGGGTAGTCTGTGTTTAATTTCATTGTGTATTAAAAACACAGTTTGAGATCATTGTGAGGGGATTTCACCAGTGGTTTAATGGGGAATTGGGCTTTCGAAAAGGTTGTCCAAGGTTGCAACAGTAACCAAAGGCGGGGCTTAGCAAAGGGTAAAATGCTACTGTGTTCTTGCAGTTACAATGAGACACTTAAATCCTTATGTTTGGATATGAAATTAAAACTGAATTTCTATAGCCAGCCTGTGCTTTGCCCATGCTGGAGGAAGGGGGTGTAATTTCTGGGTTCATTGAGCTGAGCTAGGCTAGACTATCACTCACTGGAATGACTGGCAGGAAATGCACTGTTGTTTCTCCACATGAACGCTCCAGAGACCACACTGCTAGTCTCATCTACTGCCAACATTATGCATAGAGAAATGGGTCAGTCATCACTCTCGTCTCTCATTCTAAAACTGATCGAAAGGGAACAACAGAATGCTAGAATAGTGTACTGTTAGAGCTTGTTGTACACAATGAGCTTGTTGTACACATTCAGTCAATGCTCAATGGATTATATTTAAAAGACAAAGGGCCTTTCTCCACGCCAGCTAATAAACTCTATTTATTAACTATTGGCTGTTAAAGCTATGGTTAGTGGGAGGACCTTTCTGACACATACGAATAACAGTAATAAGGACTGACTGACTTCTTCATTGCCTAACCTATACTCATTGTCTTGTCTTTACCTGAGGCTCGACTAGCAAGGTGTGTTGGTTGTGTGTGCGTCTGTGTGCCTGTGTGTGTACGTGCGTGCGTGTGTGTGTGAGAGAAAGACGGAGGGAGAACATTTACTTGTGAAAGTGTGTGTGTTTGGGTTGGGTTTGATGTTTTTGCGTGCCCATGTGCTACTGTGTGTGTTGAGACGTGCGCAGGGCTTCGGGACAAAGGGCTCAGTGAGCCGGTGCAGACATCGCTCAGTGTCACCAGTTAGAGATGCACCCCCAGTCCCCCTTTTCTTCCTTGAGGGAGCTGGCCTGCACCCTACAGGGTCCCCTATGAGGTTTCTATGGTGACAGCTCAATGCATTTGTCTCAAGGATGCTGTTGTCCCTAGACCATTCAGCTCTCTCTCAATAGCTCTGACTAGTCCCATGAAATCCTTCACTGAGCCCTGGTAGAGGAGATGGAGTTAGCCTGCGCACTGTGCATATTCTTAATGACATTTCTTTCTTGTTCTGTGTTTGCAGGAGAAAGGGCTGAATGTGGGACTACGAGGTAAGGTGTCTTAAGATAACTAAACCATTTCAAATACCCTGCCTTTGACCGAACTACTCTCATGGTGCATACAATATAATATATATTATACGGTTATTTGATTTCAGTGGGTGTCTAATAGAAAATAAAGAAAAACCTACTGCGGATCATACAGTATGGAGTTCTCGGAGCATCTTGTTCACAGACGTCCATTGTTTAATACTTCATTAACCTTATTGCCAGGAGTTAATACAAATCTAAGCATCATGTGTTGCAACGATGAGCCACAATGAGCAGAATGGTTGATGGCAGAGAGGAGAGTGAATGGCAGAGAGGAGAGTGAATGGCAGAGAGGAGAGTGAATGGCAGAGAGGAGAGTGAATGGCAGAGAGGAGAGTGGATGGCAGAGAGGAGAGTGGATGGCAGAGAGGAGAGTGGATGGCAGAGAGAGTGAATGGCAGAGAGGAGAGTGAATGGCAGAGAGGAGAGTGAATGGCAGAGAGGAGAGTGAATGAATGGCAGAGTGGATGGCAGGAGAGTGAATGGCAGAGAGGAGAGTGAATGGCAGAGAGGAGAGTGGATGGCAGAGAGGAGAGTGGATGGCAGAGAGGAGAGTGGATGGCAGAGAGGAGAGTGAATGGCAGAGAGGAGAGTGAATGGCAGAGTGAATGGCAGAGAGAGTGAATGGCAGAGAGGAGAGTGAATGGCAGAGAGGAGAGTGAATGGCAGAGAGGAGAGTGAATGGCAGAGAGGAGAGTGAATGGCAGAGAGGAGAGTGAATGGCAGAGAGGAGAGTGAATGGCAGAGAGGAGAGTGAATGGCAGAGAGGAGAGTGGATGGCAGAGAGGAGAGTGGATGGCAGAGAGGAGAGTGAATGGCAGAGAGGAGAGTGAATGGCAGAGAGGAGAGTGAATGGCAGAATGGCAGAGAGGAGAGTGAATGGCAGAGAGGAGAGTGAATGGCAGAGAGGAGAGTGAATGGCAGAGAGGAGAGTTCTGTGTGTCACTGATCTGTCTGTCCCTGGGAAGGGCTTCAGGGCCGCAGTGCAGATGGATCAGGAATGCTGGGTAGCTGTTAGTGTGTGTGTGGGTGGGTGGGGTTGGGGGGCAGGCCCTGAATAGGAAACCTGAACATTGTCAGCTCTACCTCCCTCTGAGGGCAAATTACCAACTCGGTGTGTGTGTGAGAGAGAGATATTAATGAAGGAAATCCCAAGGTGTATTTTAACATCTTTGTCATGTTATTCTAAGTTTCGATAAAGATTAAATAAGTGTTTGGAGTGCTACTTTGGTTTGCCCTGGCCGTGACGGGACTTGCTGAAGTACCACTGGTCTGCTAACCACACTGTAATTTATTTGTGAGGGATAACCTGAACTATCAGCAGGTGTGCTTGATTTTTATTAGTTCTGGTTAATAATGTTTACATTATGCTATAGTCAAGTTTTCAATACGTCAGTCATAGTGGGATTTATAAGGGGCCCGAAGCCTCCGGGCCATAGAGCCACTCAGGGACCTCCCAGCAGCAAGGCCTAACGCAGACTAGCACTGCTTAGGGGTTAATTACAGGGCAGAGCCATCAGGTTTAAATAACACACATCAGTAATAAAACGTCTCGTTTTGGTTGAATTTTCAACATTTAGATGTGGATCACTTCCTCCTGCCTACACACATTTCCTCTTGATAAACAGAGTACAGGGGGACATTTTGGAAGGTGGAAGTCAGGTCTATTGAGAGATGATGTTTTCATACCTGCATTTCAACCTTGCGTGTTCGTTTCACAGCATATGGTGTTTTTGTTCCCCTCCTCACCCGCCATCTCCTCAGGCCCCCCACTCTCCCCCCTAAACCACAGAAAATGCGGAAGCCTAGGCCGCGCTCAGTCTATAACCATAAGCTGTTTAACGGCAATATGGAGACATTCATCAAGGTACCCCCCCCACACACACGCACACAATGGGTTGTGTGAATGAGTGACCCTGTGGGGCTAAAGGAGGAGGCCCGCTCTCCTTCTCTCTCCCTCTCTCTCTCGCTCCTCCTGCTCACTGCTCTCCCTCATCCTGTAACCACTGTCCTTAACCTCACCTCCACTTCCTCTGTTCCCTTGGCTCTGACGATGCACACAGGCAGGGTGGCAGTGGGTTAGTGTCTCCCTATTCTTTCAGATGGAGCAGTAGCACAGTTTCTCCTCTGCTTATCTTCAGACGTGAGGATACTGCGTATCATAGTCCCCATAATGGCTACACAGAGGTCCCTGTGCTAGTTGATTCCCTCGATGCACCCACATCTCACTGCAACTCAAGCCCTCCCAGTGGCCCCTGACCTGTGCTTATCCTCCAGGCCTCCGAATGGGGCTCTTTCTGTCTATCTGTCATCTGTGCTTCTCTAACTGTGTTGCCTCTCTGCCTCCCTCCCTCTGCACCTCCTTGCTGTGCTGCTTTCTGTCCCAGGGGAAGACGGAATGCCCGTACCCGCAACCAGGTACTATCAGTGGGGGTTGGTAGGATGGGAGGTAGGGCGCGTGGCACGGTGCTGTAGAGTGGGCCTACTGAAAACTGTTACCACAAACAGCTCTACATGCCTATTCCTGCTTTCCTCCACACGCAGTCGTACTAATGAGCTCCAATAGCATGTCACTGCTGCTCCTCTTGTTTCATGACTGCTTGCTTGCTGTAACAGGGGGCTGTGAATAGTAATGATTTATATCTGTCATTTTAATCCTGCTCATATGAATGCTGGTGGACACTGCTGTTTATGAAGCATCGGGAAGAGGCATTTGTTTCTTTATGGCGGGTTGCAGGGCAGGCTTAGAATAATCAATGCTCTGCCTCTTCTTTTAGTATAATGTGAAGTAAGGCCTAATTGGTTGTTATGCACAGTATGCTGAAATGTTGTTATTATGCTGTGCTGCTTCACATAAGCAACAGAATCTATCAATATGGCCAGTATAGAATATGTGGTTTTCTAGTCACTGTATAAGTGTGAGTCATCCATGCTTTGCTCTTACTATTGCCATGATTTATCTTTCAGGACTCCGGTCAACCTATTCCACTTGTGGTGGAGAGCTGTATTCGACACATCAATTTGTATGGTAAGTCTAGTAGAATCACACCTTACTGATGGCTTCTACCATTTAACAGTATTCAAAACACCAGTAGAAAGCTGTGACCTCCGCTGTGAACTCTTCATATCTCATAACAGATGACCGAACCTCTGGGTAGAGGTAATCCATTTACTAAAACATCTCCAGGTGTTGAGACAAACCTGCTATGATTTAAAACCTCAGCCCCATGTGCTCTCAGCTTGGAAAACGTGACAGTAGCGTGGCAGCACATCACGCATAGGGACTTCTGACAGGAGCCTTGGTCTTTGTTTACTAAATCAGTCCAATCTTCCCTTCCTCCCTCCTCATATCTTCATCCTTCTGTCCACCTCCACATCTGACTCCAGCCAAAGTGGTGTAGCCTCCAGGCCTGTAACCCCCACCCCTCCCCCTCCCTTCCCTACCCCCCTAGACCTAATGAAACCCCCACAAACTGATTAGGGGTTCTCTAACAGAAACCATATGCGGCAGACCGACCGAGGGGCCCTCTCCTGGAAGAAGAAAAAACACGTCCCGTCACGACTAAATTACATTTCCTGCTCTCTGTTTTGTGTTTTCTATTGGTCTTTCATATAGCGGCCGTTTGGGTGTGGGGATAATGGTGGGTTCAGACTCAGTATGATGTTTCTATGTGTTGTTGCAGGGCTCCAGCAGCAGGGCATATTTCGCGTGCCTGGATCCCAGGTGGAGGTCAATGATATTAAAAACTCATTTGAGAGAGGTAGGTCCCCAGTGAGATTGGGGGTAATTGGTAATAGATTACATTTCTGTTTCTCTCCTCCTCTCCTCTCCTCTCCTCAGGATCAATAACATGACAAACCCATTGAATGTCAGCCATACAGTAGATACCTGTTATTTTCTATAATATAAGATCTACGTGTAGCAAGCAATCATTTTTTATTCAGATTTACGGTAATGTAGTCTTCATTGTTTCACTGATTCAGTTCTGTTGCTGTGGTCAGAACTATTAACTCTACTCTGTTCTATTGTTTTACTAGGCGAAGACCCATTGATTGATGACCAGAATGAACATGACATCAACTCAGTGGCAGGGGTCCTCAAGCTGTACTTCAGGGGCCTGGAGAACCCTCTGTTCCCCAAGGAACGCTTCCTGGACCTCATGTCTACTATCAGTGAGTAGACTCTAAAGCCCTACCTTATACTCTTGGTCAATGTAGTAAATGTGCTCAGGGTAACTGAAACCCTACCCATCTGGGCTGGTGAAATAGCACCATTGGGGCTTTGGTTACAGTACATGCCTTTTGGGTTATTCCCCGTCCGACACTGAGTAGAGATTGAGTCAGAATAGAATAGAAGAGAGAGAAGCCAACATCCGACTCCAAAGATACATCATCAATCCCCACCACAACACCCTAATCACACTGCTTTATGGGAGGGGTAAGTTAGGGACGAGAGGCACGCAGCGCAGCACATGGAAGCAATCTCAACACCACGGCTGTCTGCCTGCCTGTGATTTAATAGAAACCCAATAGGAAGAGAGGAGCGAGGGGGCCACGACAGTCTACTAACTCAGCACAGCCTTGCCGTATTTCCCCCTGCCCCAGATAGCCCAGTCACTCAAATCACCATATCCTCTGGTTTAAACGAGGTGGGGATATCTATTAATGATAGGTCTGTTCGTGTTGTCGTTACTGTACCCGCAGTATGACTGCCAGGCCCTTGATAAGGTCGACTCATTCTGTGTATTCAGTAGATCATGGCGGTGTAGTGGAGCATAATGTTGCCCTGTATTAATATGGAGTGTTTTTATTTTCCTCCCGTGTCATGACACTCTCTGATCCTCCTCTGTTTCAGAGCTGGAGTCTGGAGCTGAGAGAGCGCATCACGTCCAGCAGATTATTGTGACTCTTCCTCGCGCCGTTATCATTGTCATGAGATACCTGTTCGCTTTCCTCAATCAGTAAGTTGGCCGTATTGACATAAGTCACGTTTTGACAGTCCTCTGTTGTTTAATAGAGTCCCTGTACCAGACTACCTATACACTAAGGGCATACAGTTTACCCGGTAGGGTAAAAGTATGAAATTATAACTTTTATACACATTTGAGAGTCTTGGGGAATAGACAAATCACTGTATTGCACTACATCAGCAAGACTTGTGAACCTCTGCTGCAGCAGCCAGAGGAAATGGCATTACTTTCCAAAGAATTGAACAGCCCTACTGTTCACGGCCTATTTACCACCGCGTCTGTCGGCAGAGCTTTAGAACATGTTTACGGGCCCGCTTGGAAAGTCATCCCTCAACCCAGTAATATACCTGCCCTGTTTTATTGGGCATATTTATTGGGTTATTTTATACTCCTTTTTGCTTGGTTCCCCTGCAGAACAAAGAGTTTGATTCCACATCCTGACTTTTACCTCCGTGTTTGATCCCCCCCCACTCAGACAGAGTTTGGCTCTGGGCCAGCTGTAGGTCTTTACTGCTTCTCTCCAGCGCCACACCATTCCGCTTGGATCATGAGCCCCTCTAAAAGATGAGGGTGAAGATACTGTAGGCCTGCTACCTAACTAGGATGCTGCTGGAAGGAAGGATGGTCTCACTGCCCCCCAAACCAGGATGGCTTATTAATATTGGCTACTATTTGGGGCGGTAGGTAGCCTAGTGGTTAGAGCGTTGGGCCAGTAACTGAAAGGTTGCTGGATCGAATTCCCGAGCTGACAAGGTAAAAAATCTGCCGCCCTGAGCAAGGCAGTTTTTTATTTTTATTTTTATTTCACCTTTATTTAACCAGGTAGGCTAGTTGAGAACACGTTCTCATTTGCAACTGCGACCTGGCCAAGATAAAGCATAGCAGTGTGAACAGACAACACAGAGTTACACATGGAGTAAACAATTAACAAGTCAATAACACAGTAGGAAAAAAAAGGGGAGTCGATATACATTGTGTGCAAAAGGCATGAGGAGGTAGGCGAATAATTACAATTTTGCAGATTAATAACACTGGAGTGATAAATGATCAGATGGTCATGTACAGGTAGAGATATTGGTGTACAAAAGAGCAGAAAAGTAAATAAATAAAAACAGTATGGGGATGAGGTAGGTAAAAATGGGTGGGCTATTTACCGATAGACTATGTACAGCTGCAGCGATCGGTTAACTGCTCAGACAGCAGATGTATGAAGTTGGTGAGGGAGATAAGTCTCCAACTTCAGCGATTTTTGCAATTCGTTCCAGTCACAGGCAGCAGAGAACTGGAACGAAAGGCGGCCAAATGAGGTGTTGGCTTTAGGGATGATCAGTGAGATACACCTGCTGGAGCGCGTGCTACTGATGGGTGTTGCCATCGTGACCAGTGAACTGAGATAAGGCGGAGCTTTACCTAGCATGGACTTGTAGATGACCTGGAGCCAGTGGGTCTGGCGACGAATATGTAGCGAGGGCCAGCCGACTAGAGCATACAAGTCGCAGTGGTGGGTGGTATAAGGTGCTTTAGTGACAAAACGGATGGCGCTGTGATAAACTGCATCCAGTTTGCTGAGTAGAGTGTTGGAAGCAATTTTGTAAATGACATCGCCGAAGTCGAGGATCAGTAGGATAGTCAGTTTTACTAGGGTAAGTTTGGCGGCGTGAGTGAAGGAGGCTTTGTTGCGGAATAGAAAGCCGATTCTTGATTTGATTTTCGATTGGAGATGTTTGATATGAGTCTGGAAGGAGAGTTTACAGTCCAGCCAGACACCTAGGTACTTATAGATGTCCACATATTCAAGGTCGGAACCATCCAGGGTGGTGATGCTGGTCAGATGCTGGTCCAGGGTGGTGATGCGGGTGCAGGCAGCGAACGGTTGAAAAGCATGCATTTGGTTTTACTAGCGTTTAAGAGCAGTTGGAGGCCACGGAAGGAGTGTTGTATGGCATTGAAGCTCGTTTGGAGGTTAGATAGCACAGTGTCCAAGGACGGGCCGGAAGTATATAGAATGGTGTCGTCTGCATAGAGGTGGATCAGGGAATCGCCCGCAGCAAGAGCAACATCATTGATATATACAGAGAAAAGAGTCGGCCCGAGGATTGAACCCTGTGGCACCCCATAGAGACTGCCAGAGGACCGGACAGCATGCCCTCCGATTTGACACACTTAACTCTGTCTGCAAAGTAATTGGTGAACCAGGCAAGGCAGTCATCCGAAAAACCGAGGCTACTGAGTCTGCCGATAAGAATATGGTGATTGACAGAGTCGAACGCCTTCGCAAGGTCGATGAAGACGGCTGCACAGTACTGTCTTTTATCGATGGCGGTTATGATATCGTTTAGTACCTTGAGCGTGGCTGAGGTGCACCCGTGACCGGCTCGGAAACCCGATTGCACAGCGGAGAAGGTACGGTGGGATTCGAGATGGTCAGTGATATTACCAGCCTTTGTTGACTTGGCTTTCGAAGACCTTAGATAGGCAGGGCAGGATGGATATAGGTCTGTAACAGTTTGGGTCCAGGGTGTCTCCCCCTTTGAAGAGGGGGATGACTGCGGCAGCTTTCCAATCCTTGGGGATCTCAGACGATATGAAAGAGAGGTTGAACAGGCTGGTAATAGGGGTTGCGACAATGGCGGCGGATAGTTTCAGAAATAGAGGGTCCAGATTGTCAAGCCCAGCTGATTTGTACGGGTCCAGTTAACCCACTGTTCCCCCGTAGGCCGTCATTGTAAATAATTATTTGTTCTTAACTGATGTCGTGTCTTTGGCTATGCCGGATTAAGTGATATGACATGCTATTCTATGAAATCCTTTCTCCGTAATTAATATTACCTGTTTGAGCTAATCATGGGGCGGCAGCGTAGCCTAGTGGTTAGAGTATTGGACTAGTAACCGAAAGGTTGCAAGTTCAAATCCCCCAGCTGACAAGGTACAAAATCTGTCGTTCTGCCCTTGAACAGGCAGTTAACCCACTGTTCCTAGGCCGTCATTGAAAATAAGAATTTGTTCTTAACTGACTTGCCTAGTAAAATAAAGGTAAAAATAAAAAATGTAAATGTAATTAACTAGAGAGTCGGGGCACCACAAAATAATATTTATAGAGCTGTTATCTTCCGAATAAACTCTTAAAGACCTAGTAATATTTTGCATCAATAGCAGTCAATATTAATTGTCACCTTAATTCAGTCTCATCTGAAAGCTGTAAATTCTTGGTTATCTTCACGAACCCTGGCTAACAAGTTGAATCAGCAATACAAAATTGGGTTTAATTATTTATTTACTAAATACCTAACTAATCACACAGAATTACACATACACATAATTAATCATAACTTGATTACAAATGACGTCATAAAGGAAAACATCCCTAGCGGGCGAAACAGATATGACAGCTTGTTACACAAAAGAAAGGGGCTGGGTTTGAGTGAAAGATTGGGAAGACTGAGTAACAAAAGAAGAAGCTGTGCTATCATAAATACAGTATCTTATGCATTCTAAATTTACCACCCATTTGGAAAAGGAAAATGCAATAAATATTTACTCTGAGCTGCGCTTCAGTAGGTTGGTGGTAGTTGGAAGGCCGTGTTGCCAAACCAAGTCCTTTGTCCTTTGAAGAATGTATCTGGTGGTCAATTGGATACGTTGTAATAATGTCGTGATATACGGGATACTCTGTCTGTTCCTTCCTAACCCTCGTTTGCAGCTGCTGTTGCTAACTCAACGGCTAGGAGGTATCACTTCTGTAGTGAATAAGAGTTCACAGTTCATACCATTCGCAACCAAAGCTCACGCTGATGTTGGCTTCGTTCTGTAGTTATTATCTGAAGCGAGAAGGGTGTGTCTGAAAATTATTATAACCCATGTCTCTTCACAGGGGCTGGCCACTGATTGAGCAGAGCCCTAACCTTATGAAAACCCAATTCTTACATTTTAGAAGCTTAAAACACATTTCATCCCATCACAAATAATTTCATATTCAAACATTTAAATTAAACAAGAATTCCATGTGAATCCGATAACTCTGATGTGTAGACTTTCCACTGTAGAGTTTATGTCATCTTATGATTGATGAGAATGTCTCTGATGACAACCGAACTGACATCATATTCATTAAGTACCACTGCATATGTTCAATTGGTCGGGTTACCAGAATATAGTTCATTTCCCCCCCACCTTCTGATGTTCCCAGAATCTCTATGTTAACCAAGGGGTTTTCAAATGTAACATCAGTAGGGTAGAGAGAGGAAAAGGGGGGGAGAGGTATTTATGACTGTCATAAACCTATCCCCCAGGCCAACGTCATGACACTGACTTGCCTAGTTAAATAAAGGTTAAATTTAAAAAAGTATATATAAAAAATAAATTGGCCTGTTAAACTGTGAAGTTAGAAGGGCAGGCTTGTTAAAGCTGGATAGGTGTGAGAATCTAAGTGACAACTAAACAGGGAGACTGAGGAATGTTCTCACTAAGCTGGGATGTTGAGGGTTAAGGTAATGGGGTTTAAGGATGTACTTACCAAGCTGTGGTTGAAGACTGATGCCAAGCCAACAGGTAGTAGAGGAGATGATGCAGATCTCAAATCTGTCTAGAGTCCAGACTCTAAGCACAGTATAAGCATTTTGGAAACGTATATATTCTATTGGCAAACAAATAACTATAAGTACGTTTAAAATGGAATCACCCGTCAGCCAGATTTTCATCTCTTAATGTAAACACGACCTAATTGTTCACCCCACTCACTCAAACCTCTTCCCTTCCATCCAGTCTGTCCCAGTACAGTGATGAGAACATGATGGATCCCTATAACCTGGCCATCTGCTTTGGCCCCACCCTGATGCCCATCCCCGACGGACAGGACCCTGTAGCCATCCAGGCACACGTCAATGAGGTCATAAAGACCATCATCATCCACAACGAGGTCATCTTCCCCAGCCACCGCGAGCTGGACGGGCCGGTCTATGAGAAGTGCATGACTGGAGGAGAGGAGTACTGGTGGGTAGCAGCTAGACCTGGGAGGACAAAACCTTTAAGACAAGCACTGAAGACATACAGTATGGCTAAGACTAAAGCAGTAATACTGCTGCTGGTGGATCGAGCACATGGTAGGATCTCAGCCATACAACAGCTACATTATGAGCCTGCTCGAGAATGTGGTGAGAAGAGGGGAATTTAGAGTGTAGGTAGAGATGGTATTTTCGGGTGGTATTTTCTTCAGCACTTGCTTTTACAGACACTGCTTAGATATAATACCCTAAGATAATTACTTTTATTTAGTGGCTGGAAATGTAGAATGGTATACATTTACTTCAAGAGCCAATCTGTCTGGAAAGATACATTATGTAACTGTTTAAATTGTCTTTTCTCTTTCTTGCCTTTTATCCCACTGTTCATGATACAAATGCTCCAAAGTAAATGTAGAACTGAATATTTCCAGTGCACAGACTGCAATATTACTGCTTGGGAATGTTTTGCATCTCAAAACTCACAGGGATGGTGTACAAGCCAGTATGTACAGTTAAATGAATACCTTACCTGGAGCTGGTCCAACTAACATGTAGCTGGTTCTTCCTGGAGAAATATGATGATATAAACGCCCCCTAGTTCAAATAAGAATTAACTTTGGAACAGATCCAAGTATGACCTGTAACTCATCTTTCCGGGAGGAGGCATTAGTTTAGATTAGTTAGCCTACGCATGTGTCATGGGTGTGTCTGAGTTTACCATTGATTGACTGTCCATCTCTCTCTCTCTCTCTCTCTCTCTCTCTCTCTCTGTTCACAGTGACAGCCCCCACAGTGAGCCAGGCACCATCGATGAGGCTGACAATGGGACTGAGCCACACACCAGTGAAGACGGTCAGTAACAGGGAGTTCCTTTACTTCTTCAGACCCTGGTACCCTAGAGGAGATGTTTGGGTGATTGACTTAGATAAATGTGTAGCAGCTAGCTGGCTACACAGCTAGTCTTAATCAAGCAGTTTGCTGTTGCAGAACTCCAAAAGCTTCTGTTGTTTCCCTCGCCTTCTGTTGTCTCCCATTTCACTAGCTACTCTCTATGTTGTGTTTGGTTTTGTAATTGAATTGCTGTTTAGCCATGTGGTCATACTTTACACTACTAAAGTATGACATAACAGCATAGTCTGTTCTGTCTATGTTAAAGATGGAGGGTTGGTTGTGTCTGGTAGTCCTGCTGTCGGTGTCTGTCTGCCTCCCCAGGCAGGTACTCTGCTGTGTACTGCAGCGCTGTAGGTCTGTGTCTGGACTGGACTTCCCATTTTAATTGCGATACGATGCAAAAACAGCCAATGTACTGTAGCCGTGGGTTAACGTTCAGCTTAATATATACATTCATGCAATGAGCCGTTCAGTATTAAAGAGGTGAGGCAGGACAGGGGCAGTGATTTTATCTATGTACGTCTAGATGTCTCCCATAGAGACGGACAGATTCATCTGTAATATCAATTACAACACCAGATGAATCATACATTTGAGCTAATGAGCCCTTGATATAAGGTTGTAAAAGTTTGTTTTTTAAAGTTGTATGTGGTTGTTTCGAAGCCAGAGGTATTCCGTGTGATGGTTGAATGGGCTCAGTATGAATCTGATCTGGAGTGTAAGAAGGCTGTGTAGATGGAGTTGCCCTGAGCTCTGACTGACCTTATTCTGTGTGTTCTTTAGACTGAAGGAGAGAACTAGGCACAGCTCAGACTGTGACAGCTTAGGGCTGCAAAGGAGCACATCATGCTTGAAGGCGGAGACAAGGTTGTGTGTACATTGTGGGCAACCCCCACCTCTCTCATCTCTCTGTCTCTCTCTCTCTCTCTCTCTCTCTACTTCCACTTGTAGCTTTCTCTCTCCCCTTGTAGCGCCCTCTCAATCTCTCTCCCCTTGTCTCTCTCTCTCTCCCCTTGTAGCGCCCTCTCTCTCTCTCTCCTCCCTTGTAGCGCCCCTCTCTCTCTCTCTCTCTCCCCTTGTAGTGCCCCTCTCTCTCTCTCCCCTTGTAGCGCCCTCTCTCTCTCTCCCCTTGTAGCACCCTCTCTCTCTCTCCCCCTTGTAGCGCCCTCTCTCTCTCTCTCCTTGTAGTGCCCTCTCTCTCTCCCCTTGTAGCACCCTCTCTATCTCTCTCCCCTTGTAGCATCCTCTCTCTCTCTCTCTCTCTCTCTCTCTCTCTCTCTCTCCCCTTGTAGTGCCCTCTCTCTCTCCCCTTGTAGCGCCCTCTCTATCTCTCTCCCCTTGTAGCATCTTCTCTCTCTCTCTCTCCCCTTGTAGCGCCCTCTCTCTCTCCCCTTGTAGCGCCCTCTCTCTCTCTCCCCTTGTAGCGTCCTCTCTCTCTCTCTCTCTCCCCTTGTAGCGCCCTCTCTCTCTCTCCCCTTGTAGCGCCCTCTCTCTCTCTCTCCCCTTGTAGCGCCCTCTCTCTCTCTCCCCTTGTAGCGCCCCTCTCTCTCTCTCCCCTTGTAGCGCCCTCTCTCTCTCTCCTCCCTTGTAGCGCCCTCTCTCTCTCTCTCCCCTTGTAGTGCCCTCTCTCTCTCTCCCCTTGTAGCGCCCCTCTCTCTCTCTCTCTCTCCCCTTGTAGCGCCCTCTCTCTCTCCCCTTGTAGCGCCCTCTCTCTCCCCTTGTAGCGCCCCTCTCTCTCTCCCCTTGTAGCGCCCTCTCTCTCTCTCCCCTTGTTGCGCCCTCTCTCTCTCCCCCTTGTAGTGCCCTCTCTCTCCCCCTTGTAGCGCCTCTCTCTCTCTCTCTCCCCTTGTAGCGCCCTCTCTCTCTCTCTCTCCCCTTGTAGCGCCCTCTCTCTCTCCCCCTTGTAGCGCCCTCTCTCTCTCTCCCCTTGTAGCGCCCTCTCTCTCTCTCTCTCCCCTTGTAGCGCCCCTCTCTCTCCCCTTGTAGCGCCCCTCTCTCTCTCCCCTGTAGCGCCCTCTCTCTCTCCCCTTGTAGCGCCCTCTCTCTCTCCCCTTGTAGCGCCCTCTCTCTCTCCCCTTGTAGCGCCCTCTCTCTCTCTCCCCTTGTAGCGCCCTCTCTCTCTCTCCCCTTGTAGCGCCCCCTCTCTCTCCCCTTGTAGCGCCCTCTCTCTCTCCCCTTGTAGCGCCCCTCTCTCTCCCCTTGTAGCGCCCTCTCTCTCCCCTTGTAGCGCCCTCTCTCTCTCCCCTTGTAGCGCCCTCTCTCTCTCTCTCTCCCCTTGTAGCGCCCCTCTCTCTCTCTAGCCCCCCTCTCTCTCTCTCTCTCCCCTTGTAGCGCCCCTCTCTCTCTCTCTCCCCTTGTAGCTCTCTCTCTCTCTCTCCCCTTTGGCGCCCTCTCTCTCTCTCTCCCCTTGTAGCGCCCCTCTCTCTCTCTCCCCTTGTAGCGCCTCTCTCTCTCTCTCTCCCCTTGTAGCGCCCTCTCTCTCTCTCTCCCCTTGTAGCGCCCTCTCTCTCCCTTTGTAGCACCCTCTCTCTCTCCCCTTGTAGCGCCCTCTCTCTCTCTCTCCCCTTGTAGCGCCCCTCTCTCCCCTTGTAGCGCCCTCTATCTCTCTCTCTCATTCCCTCTCATTTATCTTTCCCTCTCATCTATCTTTCTTCAGCAATAGTAAACAGGTCCCATGGGACTTCCTCCTTTGTGCCTTTGTATTTTCCTGGTAGTCCTCATAGCCCTGACAGAATAATTGGGCTAAAGCTTAACACACTCAGGGAAACCATAACACTAGTCAGTCACAACACCAGAGATACTACTGTATCTGCTGGCTCTCAATGGTCAGACCCAATCATACTGCTGTATGCCAAGCTAGGGTAACAATATCGGGGAGACCCATCTGTAGTGATGGGTGTGTCAGTAATGAGTGCTGACACCCTCCCCAGCCCTCTGAACCAAACAGCAGAACAAAGGCCGACTGCCCCACACTACATGTGGAGAATTGGGAGGAGAGTACAGAGGCACAGCCAGCCAGGGCAGGGCCCTTGGCGCTGGATCGTGGTCTCCCTCTGTTTAATTAGTGTGCTTGGAGAGAATGAGAGTCACATGGTCCTGTCTTGGCTCTTCTCAGACCTGAGGCGATACTGCCCTCCACAGCCCGGGCCCTCAAAATGAGTCTGGAGAAATGGTCGCCCAGCAAGACACAACCACACTTTCTACTTGAAGCAAGAACTAAAGGACTACATGAATACTATATAAATCAGAGAACCACAAAGTGGGCTGAGTTTGACTGTTGTGGCCTTCAGCTTGTATGTTGATTCTGAGTATGTGTTCTTTATTGGAGAACAAAATATTCATATTGTGATGATCAGACATACAGTTAACTGCCAAAATAAACTTAGTGTCTTAATAGAGCGTTTAGCCACCACGAGCCACCAAAACAGCGTTAATGCGACTTGTGTCTGGAACTCTATTGGAGGGCTGTGACACCATTCTTCCACGAGAAATTCCATCATTTGGCGTTTTGTTGATGGTGTTGGAAAACGCTGTCACAGGCAGTTCAATTAAGTTGAGATCTGGTGACTGAGATGCACAAACTCACCCTTTAAAACCCCTTTGAGACCCCTCTTTTAAAGCCACGGTAGCCAAAATAAGCATGATGGGATGTTAATTGCTTAATTAACTCAGGAACCACATCTGTGTGGAAGCACCTGCTTTCAATCTACTTTGTATCCCTCATTTACTGAAGTGTTTCCTTTATTTTGGCAGTTACCTGTACATGTGTTATTGTGTTTCTGAGGAAGAGAGCGAGAGCTCTACTTAAGTGGTCTAAAAGCCTCCGGCTGAATCTACTCTTGGAACGAGGGGGACAAAGAGAGACAATGTTACCCTGTCTCTGTCCTTCTACCTCGCTCTCTCCTCCCCTTTCCTCCTCTCTCCTTCTCTTCCTCTTCCTCCCTCGCTCTCCCTGTTTCTGTAGGTAATTTCACCCCTGGATGGAGCTCCTAATGGAACTGATTGGGCTTTCTGGTTGGCTTGGAGATTTCCTGCTGGGAGACTATTTATTTTATACATGTGCTTAACCCCGGCTGACTCCTGCTCTGTCTGTCTGGTCTGGCCCATAGAGACACAATGAGGCGTGGCTGTAGTACCAGTGGCCAAGGCCATCCTGCCACGTACACACACACCCCCTCCACCCGGTCAGGGAAATCTGACAGCCTGGGGACAAGCTTAGATCCCTTTAGCATTTTGAACACTCACTACATGTGCATATCTCTATGGGACATGTCCCCAAGCAAAAATGTGTTTATCTAGGTTGTGTGTGTCCCAAGTCATCAGGCTCTTTGTGTGATTGATATCAGCTTGGACGCAGAGTGTGGGCATGCGTCCGTGCGTGTGTGGCAATACCTCCCCCTCACCCGTCATACCCCCTCCCCTGGCACCGTCCCTGTGGGATAGAGGTCTTGTAGCAGAGACCAGTCTGCTAATCTCCTCTGGTCCAGTGTTGAATGGTGACTGATGTTTGCTTATGGACAACTAAAGCCTGTGCCTTTGTGCGTCTGTTCTCTCAAGAGGCTAGCAACAGCGTGAAGGTTGGTTCTTCTGGCTATTGGTGTGTGCTCAGTGTGTGAGTAGTTTGGTGTGTTGGGACCCATAATGCCATTAAAGGACCAAGTCAGTGGATTGTCAACCAGTCTATTAGCTGTTAGGATAGTAGTGTTCACTGATCAGAATACAGTGTTACCCTTGAGCAGAGTTGTGATGTCCTCATTGGTGGCACTGGTGTTGATTGCACAGCAAATGCTCCAGTTTTAAATAATCACTGACAGTGTTACATTTAACACTGGGCAGGTGTCTATACAGGTCCACACTTTTCAGTGTTAAATTAACACTGCTTAGTTCTGATGCTGTTACACTCTGTCAGTGTTAGGGAATTAACACTTTTAGGGTTATGCAATAACCCTTCAATTATTTTTAACCATTATGCAAAGACATCCGTATCTCTTGACAAGGTCGCTCGTGTTGGATTAAGGACATTTGTTAGTGACAGAGACATGGTTGTTGAATTCATTCATTTTCAGTACTGTGGACTTCTACTGGAGGCGAATGTTATCATTCAAATTAATCTCTTTAGGACACTACATTAAATATCGTAAGGCCTGCTGTGTTAGGAACCTCCTGGTTTACAGGCCACATCAGGACTGCAAGTCACATTATGCTGGCTTGCAAAATCTGATAATGATGGGCGTGGTTTTGATGAGAAATTTTTACTCTCCACAGAATAAAACTGACACAATCACACTCAACATTGGGGTTCTTTTATACCAGAGTGAATCAACACCAGAAATGTTACACCGAAAAATCAACACTAGATAACACTGGCCAATTTGCTCGGTGGAACTCAATGACCGGTCATCCTCAACTCACAACAATGCTTGGAATCTAAGTGTATCACTCAAACAGTATAACCATCCCCTCTGTTAGAAAATTGTTTATATTGTAAAGCTGCATCTCGTTTTATTTCTCTTCAACTCAGATATTTCCTCTTCTCGCTCTTTGTCTCTCAAAGACTTCTGTGTCTTTTGAAGGTCTGAAGAACAAACTCAGCCATTAAATTGAGCCCCCAGGCAATCACAACTCTCTACTGTCCTCTGGAGTTGATCACAGACCACGTGGCCTGAGGCCATTGTCTGAGAACATGAAGACATATTGTCATTGTTTGGCCACATGGTTTAGGTCTTAGTAATTAGAGCAAGGGGCTCCTTATTCCTATTAATGAACTCAGGTCAGGCTACTCTGTCCACACATCTCAATGGGGTGTGAGATATGTTATAACACCTGAAAATGCAGCTGGTCCAGGTTGTGACTGATGTTTCTCTCCCTTTGTTCTTTATTTCCACAGAGGTGGAGCAGATTGAGGCCATAGCTAAGTTTGACTATGTGGGACGCACCCCCCGGGAGCTGTCCTTTAAGAAGGGGGCGTCGCTGCTGCTGTACCACCGCGCCTCTGAGGACTGGTGGGAGGGCCGGCACAATGGCGTGGACGGACTGATCCCACATCAGTACATAGTGGTGCAGGACCTGTGAGTAACAACCATTCATAAACATGAACATCAGCGATGGATGAAGAGCAGTTTGACAATAAATCTGTCAGAGAGTAAATTATTCTGTCAGACAGGCAGGAAACAGTCAGTCAGTTAATCAGGTGTTTTATAAACCGGGGAGTAATTTCAAGTGGCAGGTGTATCAAAAGCTTTCTCTTGTGTTTTGATGTCATTAGCCACACACCAATAACACTCATGGAAGATCCTTGACTGAATATCACAAAGGCACAGATAAATAATTCAAATCATGCCTGATATGTTAGCTCAAAGACACTTCACTGACAATTGTACCTTTAGTGGTAACACATATTAATGAAATGTGGATTTGATGTCAGTCAATGAGGCAGAAGTAAAGATGCTAAAGAGAAGGCCAGAGCGTGCTTTAAGTTTACAACTCAAATGAATTCATTGAAAACACCCTCAGATAGTAATTCCCGGTATAAAAGTACGCAATAATTTTAAAGATGAGCCACTTAGTATACAGTTGGAGCTTTCTTGTGAAACTGTTCTCCACTTTCTCCTCCCTCCTTAATCCTCCACCTCCTACCCCTCCCTCCTTAATCCTCCACCTCCTACCCCTCCCTCCTTAATCCTCCACCTCCTACCCCTCCCTCCTTCCTTTCTGCAGATGACGTTGTCAACCACTTTGAAAAAAAGGTTGATGATATCCACTCCTCATTCACTCAGCCTACTGAGTCCACTGATCCCACTCACACAGAACTACACTACGCCTTGACCTCTTTCTCCCCTCTCTCTCCAGATGAAATCCTGCGACTAGTGATGTCCAGCCGCCCAACAACCTGCCCACTTGACCTCATCCCCTCTTCCCTTTTCCAGACAATCTCTGGAGACCTCCCATTCCTCTCTTCCTTCCTCAACTCATCCCTTACAAATGGCTGCGTCCCTTCTGACTTCAAGATGGCCAGAGTTGCTCCCCTCAAGAAACTTGACCCCTCTGATGTCAAAAACGACAGACCAGTATCTCTTCTTTCTTTGCTTTCTAAAACACAGTCGGCTGTCTCTGACCAACTCTCTCGATATCGCTCTCAGAATGATCTTCTTGACCCTAATCAGGTGGACACCGTAAACCATCAGATCCTCATCCAAACCCTTGAGACCCTTTCAGGCGTCTCACTTGACAGGTCGTTCCTACCTGGCAGGTAATTTTTACCAGGTGGCATGGAGAGGATCTGTGTCTGCACCATGTGCTCTCACTACTGATGTCCCCTCAGTAGTGCTGAGCGATTAACAGCCGCCAGTCAGCCATGATCTTCCAGATCTGCCAGTCAGCCAGGATCCGCCAGTCAGCCATAATCTTCCAGATCCGCCATTCAGCCAGGATCCGCCAGTCAG
Source organism: Oncorhynchus tshawytscha (assembly GCF_018296145.1). Classification (NCBI taxonomy): domain Eukaryota; kingdom Metazoa; phylum Chordata; class Actinopteri; order Salmoniformes; family Salmonidae; genus Oncorhynchus; species Oncorhynchus tshawytscha. The sequence continues at coordinate 35,252,832 of NC_056430.1, read as the reverse complement.
CCATGATCTTCCAGATCCGCCAGTCAGCCAGGATCTTCCAGATCCGCCAGTCAGCCAGGATCCGCCAGTCAGCCAGGATCTGCCGGAACCGCCAGTCAGCCAGGATCTGCCAGAACCACCAGCTATACATGGCAATATGTATAGAATTGCAAGAAAATGTGCTTTAAAACTGCCAAATGTTCTTTGCACCCCATGACAAAATGTGTAGAATTGCAGGAAATACACTTTATACCTGCAGAATTCTCTCCATCAATAAGAGGGGTGTGAACAGTTTGTGTCATGAACAGTGCTTGTGCCCATAGAAATAGACGTGGCGCGTGCATGCAGGGGGGGTGCGGGATGTTCCCCAATGCTGGAAGGGGGGCCCTGAGAGAAAACATTTGGGAACCCCTGGTTTAGACTACTACAACACTCTGTTCGCTGGGCTCCCCTCTTGTACCATCAAACTCTGCAGCCCATGTCACTGCACTGGCTTCCAGTTGAAGCTCACATTGTCTTCAAGACCCTGGTGCTTGCTTACAGAGCAGCAAGAGGAACTGCCCCTCCATACCTTCAGGCTATTCTCAAATTCTACATCCCAACCCGAGCACTCTGTTCCGCCACCTCTTGTCTCTTGGCCCTTCCACCCCTATGGGAGGGCAGTTCCCGCTCAGCCCAGTCAAAGCTCTTTTCTGTCTTGGTTAAATAATTCTTGCGGCGTCCCCGACGCCCCCTCCCAAATAATAATAATAATAATACTTATAATGCTGATAATAATAAAAAGAAAGGCACTTGTCTTTTCCTGCTAGCACTGACTTTGCTGATGGAAAATTACCTTTATACGATTCTTATATGTTGTTGTCTCACCTAGCTATCTTAAGATGAATGCACTAATTGTAAGTCGCTCTGGATAAGAGCATCTGCTAAATGACTAAAATGTCTGAAATGACTAATCATTGCTGGTGTCTGTTTAATGAATCCATTTGGATGTTGAGTGGGCAGTAAGGCCAGAGTCTCATATTGCTACTTTTTGTGTTAGGAGGAATACATTGGAATGATCAATGTTCAAAAGGAGGGGCTCCAGAACTGTCTGGAACAGATAAACTGACTGCAGATTGAAAACCAGAGCCTTGTGTAAATATGGACCAATTAGTTTGAATAAACAGCAGTCCAAATAAGATCTCTACCAACTGTATGAATAATATTCTTTCTCTCGCTCTCCTCGCAGGGATGATGCGTTCTCGGATAATCTCAGTCAGAAGGCGGACAGCGAGGCGAGCAGTGGACCACTGCTGGATGACAAGGCCTCATTCAAAAACGACGTTCCATCACCGTGTGAACACTCCCCCGACTCCAACTTTGGAGGAGTCATGGGGAGGTGGGTAACGACTGACAAAGACTACATATTGAAATGTAGCCCTTCTCGTTCTAGTCTCAATGTTTAACTCACTCTGGGTTACTTATATGCAGAAATATAAGATCAGTTTAAAACCTCTCCAAATGCTAATCTTAACCATTTATGGAGTAAATAGTCAATGTTTCAAACTGACCGTAGATCAGTGTCAAGGGCCAACCTAATCCTACTCTGTGTGACTGTGATGTCATCTCTCTCCTCAGGGTGCGGCTACCTTCTGACGAGGCCGCCACCCCTCGACGCCACAGTGGAGAGACCCACAGCCCTCCTCGGGGCACTGACACACCCCCACGGGCCGCAGCCTGTCCCAGCAGCCCCCACAAGGTGGCAGTTAGCAGGAGCCGCATGGAAAGCCCAGAGAAGAGGCGCCTGGGAACATTTGGCAGCGCGGGCAGCATCAACTACGCTGACAGGAAAGCCTATCCTGAGGGCCACCCCCTGAGGCCTGTAGCAGGGGCCACACGCCACAGTAGCCTGGGGGACCACAAGTCACTGGGGGCTGAGACACTGGCAGAGGTATGGACCTTATTTCCTATCAGCCCCAGGTTCTAAAGTACTACCTCGGCCCAAAATAACTGCATAACCTCTTTTCCCCATGTCCTGTAGCCTTATCAGTCATAGAACTCAGACATTATGGAATATGGAATGGAATCAATAGTGGTGCGCAAGTGATACTTTGTGTGGCCTACGAAAACGATAGCTATTTGTCTTACCTTCCCGAAATATCACACAGCAGAGCCAATCAGAGAATATTATTCCCTAGAGACCAGAGCGAAATGCTTTTCATGGCGATGCTGAAATGAAGTAAATTACACAGAGTACTAATGATCCTTCATATCGGCAGCACAAGCCCAGCGCTGGATACATGGAAAATGAATAGAGACACAGAGGCAGCTTTAGAAATGGCAGAGCTATGATCAGTGCAGCTAATGATAGTGGTCTCCTATCAGAGCCCTATTTCAGACTGAGCCCATGTTGATGACCCTGCACTGTCAGGGCCTGACTAAACCCAGTCTTTGGTCTTTAATTATTCTCCACTCATCAATTAATCTGTTATTCAGACAGAGGGAGTGTGTGTGGGATTTAGAGAGGGAGTGTATGTGTCTGTGTGTGATTGTGACAGTGGTAATGAGTGTGCAGCCATTAAAGCGGGGATATTATTTTCTTCATTTGGTGCTGTTGGGCTGTACTGTGTGAGGAGAGGGAACAGAGAGCGGTTACTAGAGAGGCTAGTTAGAGAGCCGCTGGTGTCTGGAAGAACAGAGCGAGATGTGATGTCCTGCTGTACTCTCTGTGTGTGTGTGTCTGGGTGAAGCAGCCCCGACTTAGTGTAAATGTCAGAGACAGTCTGCAGCTCCAAGAAAGACCTACAGTACCAGTCAAAAGTTTGGACACACCTACTCATTCCAGGGTTTTTCTTTATTTTTACTGTTTTCTACATTGTAGAATAATAGTGAAGACAGCAAAACTATGAAATAACAACATACGGAATCATGTAGTAACCGAAAAAGTGTTAAACAAATCAAAATATATTTTACATGTCAGATTCTTCAAAGTAGCCACCCTTTGCCTAGATGACAGCTTTGCACACTCTTGGCATTCTCTCAACCAGCTTCATGAGGTAGTCAACTGGAATGCATTTCAATTAACAGGCGTGCCTTGTTAAAAGATAATTTGTTGATGTTTTTCCCTTAATGCGTTTGAGCCAATCAGTTGTGTTGTGACAAGGTAGGGGTGGAATAGAGAAGATAGCCCTGTTTGGTAAAAAACCAAGTCCATATTATGGCTTGCCAACAGCTCAAATAAGCAAAAAGAAACGACAGTCCATCATTACTTTAAGACATGAAGGTCAGTCAAATTGGAAAATTTCAAGATCTTTTAATGTTTCTTCAAGTGCAGTCGCATAAACCATCAAGAGTTATGATGAAACTGGCTCTCATGAGGACCGCCACAGGAAAGGAAGACTCAAATAATTGCTATTTTCAACCATACAATGACCCAAAATACACCTCCAGTCTGTGTAAGGGCTATTTGACCAAGAAGGAGAGTGATGGAGTGCTGCATCAGATGACCTGGCCTCCACAATCACCCAACCCCAACCCAATTGAGATGGTTTGGGATAAGTTGGACCGCAGGGGGAAGGAAAAGCATCCAACAAGTACTCAGGATATGTGGGAACTCCTTCAAGACCGTTGGAAAAACACTCCAGGTGAAGCTGGTTGAGAGAAAGCCAAGAGTGTGCAAAGCTGTCCTCAAGGCAAAGCATGGCTACTTTGAAGAATCTAAAATATATTTTCACTTTTTTGGTTACTACTACATATGTGTTATTTCATAGTTTTGATGTCTTTACTATTATTCTACAATGTAGAAAATAGCAAAAATTATGAGTAGGTGTTTCCAAACTTTTGTCTGGTACTGTACATCACGGGAATGGAGCTGAATTCAGAAAGAAAACACCACATGTACATTTGACCATTTATTCGGAAAGATAACAATGCATGTCTTGGCGTTAGGGCTCTGTTCCTTAGCTCACTGTCAGAGTGAAGCTTCATATGAAGATGATAATACAACTACAGGCAGTGAGCACGATATTCTATATCAAATACCCCAAAGGCGGAAACACACAGCCCATGCAGGTAGAGGCTGGGGTGGTGGTGGGATATCAAAAACAGCAAGCATAGGGAGTAACAGCTAGTTACAGCAGCAATGCAGCAAGACACACCAACGCATGCGAGCGCGTGACATCTGGTATTGAGGAAGCATGTGTAAAACTGGTCGACTTAAATGGACCGCGTGCAATTAAAGTATGAATCCAGTTAGTGCAAAATCTGCTAATGCAATCAGCTGATGCCACCACACTCGACTTTCCCTTCTGAACTGGCTATGCTTTATTAAAAACATTATATTTTCTGTGTGTTTTGTGTATGTCAGGACATAAAGAAGACCATGACCACGGCCCTACATGAGCTGCGTGAACTGGAGCGCCAGAACACGGCCAAGCAGGCTCCAGACGTGGTGCTGGACACCCTGGATACCACCATGAAGAACCCTGTGAACTCAGAGCCTGGCAGCCCCCTCCACACCATCATGATTCGCGACCCAGACGCCGCCATGCGCCGCAGCAGCAGTTCCACCTCTGAGATGATGAGCACCTTTAAGCCCACCCTGTCAGCCCGTCTGGCCGGAGCCCAGCTGCGCCCCCCGCCCATGAGGCCCGTCCGCCCGCCCCCCACCGGTCACCGCTCCTCCAGCTCCAGTTCCTCTGGGGTGGGAAGCCCTGCTGTCACGCCCACCGAGAAGATCTTCCCCAACAGCACTGCCACGGCTAGCTCTGCAGCCAATGCAGCTAACGCAGCCGGGGACAAGTCCGGCACCATGTAGCTCTGAGGGAGAATTAGGGTTGTCATGTTGCAACTGTTTGACACAGAGGAAAGCCGATAGGAATGATGCGTTGTTGATGTGTTCTCTGAGAACAGTTTGGGATGTTTCCTTCCTCATTTTGGGTTTGACTTTATTTCTTGAATTCAGGAAGCTCCTGGAGTGAGCCTGAGTTGCCATGGTGATGGCAGGCAGAGAAGCTGTAGGGCTTTGCCTATCAACACAACTCTCTGTGAAGCTTGATTTAAAACCAGATGTGAAAATAATGAATAAAATCACCTCTAAGTAAAACTTATTTTTTTATTTTTCATTTTTTACCTCAAAATTAGAAGTATGTGGCCAGGTCCGGCTTTTTAGTGATTAATTGACTGCAAAACGTGAAGAAGTACTTGTGGAATTTTCACATTGGTTTTCATCCTGCACTGGTTGTCCAGATGATGTCTCATCCCTTGCTGGTGGATTGGACACTCACCAATAAGGTGTCTCATCCCTTTCTCTCTGGATTGGACACTGTCTACCAGCCTGTGTCTAAGAGACTGCAACCAAGATGGTCACCGGCCTTTTGGCTGTAAATAAAGACTTACTTGAAGTTGTTATGCCTTTTTGTTTGTACTGTAGTATAAGGGATGTTCAACAAAGTAACACCATAGCAACATTGTACGTATGCGTATATGAGATGCGGAAACTGAACCAATATACCAATTCAATGTAAGAAACCTAACCTGTGGTAAACATGTAGTTGAACTTGTATATAGTTTATGTATTGTTTTTTTTTCATGGTATAAATGTTGTACAGGCCCAGACAGAACAAGCAAGGAGATGTGAATGGCATTGTCAAAAAACAAACAAACAAGAGTCAACCTGCAAACAAAGACAACACATCAAAGGTTTCTGCTTCCTTTGTGTTGTTTTCATCATTTTCTGCTTGAACACACGTACTCAACACAGCACTGATGGTTGTGTTAAGAATATGTGGTCATGGGGATGTCAACATCATACCACACATTGTATTTATGAGTGAAAATTCCATTTGCACTCACATGGATCCTGACGTTCTCTCTATTATTCATATTTAAGACAGTAAAAGGAGTGTATTATACCATTTATTTTGCCACAGTAAGGTTTGAACCCACTTTTATTTTGTAATACTGTGAGAATACTGTTGACCATGGCCCCTTACCCCATAGTCCCTCATTGTTCCAACAGCTCTAGAAAACTACACGGTAACCTGTGTGAAGTCAGTCCACAACCAGACTGACTGATTTTGGTTACCAGGCTGATGTTGGGTGTTCTAGTGGCCAGTCCTGAGCACTGTTTGGACTGAGCCTGACGCTTCTCTTAAGTTGGATGAGAGCTCACAGACTCAGTCCAAATCTGTCAGCCTCCATCCACTACAGTCCAACAGGCTTCCCCTGTGATGGATGGTGGAGATACCCATACAAAATAGGAAATCTGCCCATCTGACCCAAATACCCATACAACTTTGTGCCCATGAAAGCTCTTCAGACACACATTTTTACATTCACATTTTAGCAGATTTTCTTATCCAGAGCATCTTACCAGAGCAATTAGGGTTAAGTGCCTTGCTCAAGGGCACATCAACAGATTTTTCAACTAGTCGGCTCGTGATTTGATCCAGTGACCTTTCAGTTACTGGCCCGACTCTCTTAACCGCTAGGCTACCGGCCACCCAAATCAGATTTCATACTGTACACTTTGCCATCTTTAAAGCAACCTCTTGCCTGTTCGAGTCTGATTTATGTCATGCTTTTAACATGCAAAATATGCTGGAAAGTACAATATTCCTTTTAATCTAAAATGTGATACCTTACCTAGACAACTTCAGTGATGCTTGAGCAGTTAGCGGTAAATGTGGTGAAATAATAACAGCAGCACAGTGGTCTTACCTTCCTTACCTCTTCTCCCCATGAGTATAACATCCCGACTGTCATGTCCCGGTGTCTCATTCCACTTCTTGTTTTCAGTCCTTCAGCAAGGAAATGTGAGCACATACTGGCCTATACTGTAGCTGCCATGTTGAATTATATCCTGTGCTGGCCCAAGCCCGCTCCTGCCACTCTGCTCAGTCATACAGTTGTGTGGTTGGACTGCCTTGTATACGGCATGCCCTGCTCTGCATGTTTTATGCTGTACCATTCGACTCATACAATATGACAATTCAACAATGGCTGTTTGCTGAGTCTTTCCTCTGTAAAACACACCATTGACTTATAGCGTAGTCATGGGGGTGGGCTACTATATCCTATTAGTCTAACCTTTTTGGAATATGAGAATACCTGTTGTCACTAACATGTAGCAGTATTGTGTGGGCAATGGAATTGAATTGTCAGCTAAGGTAGATTTAAAAAATCTGATTTAGCAGCATGAATCTCAGGCTGTGATTCCATTATCAATCATATCAGCATCATTCAGTCACTGTTGTAATGTGTACAGATCTTGATTTCACACACAGTTTACTATGAGATACATACTTTCATTTGAAAAACGTGTCATCCCTGTCTGTAGTTTGTCAACCCTGCCCTCCTCTGTCCATTACACTGTCCCCTGGTTAGATTATAGCCTACATGCTGGGCACACAGACACATGGAAAGCAACCAAAGTTATTCACTTCCACCATCTGTTGGTCATATATGGTATTGCTTAAAGTACAAGTACCCTGTGGATAATTGTCTGGTATGTGTGAACTCCGATGGACAGACCTTTCCAACAGGAGAATAATGGGCAAAGAATTAGATGATGAAAACAAATGCATTTCAATTCATTCTGTGTATTTTATTAAAAATAAATAAGTAATACGGTTTTAATAAGAAAATCAATAAGAACATTAAACTAAGAGGGTGCTCTCTGTCGAGAGGAGCTGTCACCAACAACTAAATCATGTTTTTTTCCTACAGGAATTACATAACATTTTTCTTAACCACATTTCTCATCAGTAAAACTGAAGCGTACATTCAAGTACATTTTTTCTCAAACATACATAAGCTATATTTTCAAAGATAAACATTTAAAGTCTGTGGTTTGCTTTATTTGCAAAAGTAAGATTAACATCTTTATGTACAACCAGACTGTTCACATTTAAATGATTTTTTAAAAATGTGTATTTTGTTTATTTATACCTTTTGTCTTAAATGAGTATTTTTAAAGTGCCTTTTGTGCACATCATTTGTTTTTAATGAACTTGTTCAATTACTTTTTTAAACTATATGGTATGTTGTCATTCATGTTTGGTATAAACTTTTATCATTTTCCCTTCAGTGTTACATCACACACAATTTCATTTGAGGAATATGTGAAAACAAGAATGATGTAAATATGTACTGTACACTTTGCTATAGAGGAATTGCTACTCTTCAGATGTCTACTAACAGAATGACTGAAATGTAATATTTACTTGTAGAATGTATTACCTAATATGCTCTAGGTGATTCATGGAAGGGTAATAGATTTATGAAGAAGACTACTGTACACTCAACAATAATTTCATATTTTTTTCAGTTCTCTCTTATACTGATCATCCTCCTTCATAGCTCAAGCATCATTGCGTTGTTGTAGGCAACAGTGGGTCTGTCAATATATCCTAGCTCCTCTACTTGCACGGTTTATAAGACACTTGGTGCACTCTCTTTCCTCTCTAAGCTCTATGTGATTTCTGGAATGTATGCTAAAAATAGGTCATGTCTTTTGTATGTTGGATAAGATAACAATGCTTACAAAGTGGCATTCAGAGACCGGCTGAGTGGCTGAGTGCCTCTATTGGTTAGTGTTAGTTGTTGTCATACTGTTTACCCTCTTTTCTCGCTCTCTCTCTCTTTAACACGTGTCTAGTGATGCTGTCTGTTCATGAGTGTCTGATTGGTTGAATCCCTTGTGATGTAATGGATGTTGAGAACCCTTATGTCCAAATAAAAACAAATGTTTCCCTCTAATGTTGACCTTTTCTGGCTGTTTTATCCAGTAGGTCAAACAAATTAATTAACTATACTAGCAAATACAAACGCCCATACCTTGACTAATAGCCTTGTTGATCAATTACCTTGGTGTCTGCAGACGTGCCTGAATCTCTATGAATTGGTATGCTAATAGACGGGTAATACCTAACCAATTCTGCAATTTTTGGATATTGTACCATATCGATGCTCAGCTACCTTACAGTGTCTGTGTAAATAGACCAGCTAGCTCACTTCTGTACAGGGAGATCAAACCCCAAACTTCTTATGACTGAGACTGCAGTTCCATCTGAGGCCACATGATGGAGAAACTACGGCACAAAACTACTGCTGTGCAACTTGCCGGAAATTCAGGGAGAGGCGATCTGAGTGTGGTAGAGTGCAGTGCAGACATGAGCTGTACAATTAGTTTACAATATGTGACCTTTTGAGGTTGATTATTATGTGTTAAAATAAATATAAATATATAAATATAAAGTTAGATCAACAATATATCAGACAACAACCAACCATTCACGCATGAAATGGAGAATTCAATTTGTTCCAGCCCAGAGCCTTTTAATCATCAGAGACAAGACAAAAGCCCTGTTTATACCTGGTTCAAACATGCATGCTTTGTCCTGATATTGTCCACATTCTGATTGTGCCCACATATTCAGACAGGTGTATATGATTAAAAGATGCATTGTGATGTGATTGTGATGTGATCTTCTTGACCACCTCTTGGAGGTAGTCAGGCACACATTGTGTAGACACATATGGATGGTGAAACCATCATTATTCTATTAAAAATCATTGACAGGTGGAACCATTTACTCATGGCGTCAATATGTGTCTTAAAATCTGTCAAATAATTTGCATACAGAGAGGGATCAGGAAATCTGGTCACAATGCAGACACAGTGGACGGGTATCGACACATTTTTATACCATGTATAGACATATTTTTTAAAAACTGAGGCACAATCAGAATGTGGACAAGGACAAAGGACGCATGTTAGCAGCAGGTATAAACAAGTCTTATCACACATTAAATTATGCTCACATATTAGAGCACTGAGGAAGTAACACTATTTTTGCCCACATTAAAGGTGTGTTGTTGACTTTAGCTTGTATGCTTCTTTTTTTTTTGAGTTAACCCAGAGTCTATTGACACACCGGTGCATCAATCTAAGTAACATAATAAAGAAATCCCCATCAAAGTCCGTCAATTTAAGCAGGAGATATATTTGTGCATGGGCTGTTTCTCAAACCACCGCTTCTGCCGATGTCGCTCTTCCGCACTGCAGTGGAAGGTGTCTTGAGATACATCTGTGTTTGTCAGATTATGAGACATCCCAAAAATCTGTCTCCTCACAAAAACATCTGTAGCGTTCGACCAGTTTGGCCTAAAAAAGTAAATAACTCTAACCCTAATCCTATATGTAAAGAGGAGACTTTGGTGGTGTTCTCTGTTTTGCTCTATGACTCCCACAGTTGTCACCGACACCATACCCCCAACCCCCCCGCCCAATGGGTTAAATATGTGTAAAAGAAGAATATATATATATATAGGACACACACTTCAAAACCTTATTCCTTATGATTTCCTTTTGGACTGTCTTTTTTGCCATTATGAATGTTATTCAATGTGTTTCTACAAGCTATAATTATAAAAGGCCAAATGCAATACTTTATTTATTATTATTCATCTTAAAATGGTCATACACTACATGACCAGGGGTATATTGACACCTGCTCATCAAACGTCTCATTCCTAAAATCATGGGCATTAATATGGAGTTGGCCCCTCCTTTGCTGCTATAACAGCCTCCACTCTTCTCCAATCTTTCCACTAGATGTTGGAACATTGCTGCGGGGACTTCCATTCAGCCACAAGAGCATAAGTGATGTCGGGCACCGATGTTGGGCAATTAGGCCTGACTTGTATCCGCCAAACCCAGATTTGTCTGTTGGACTGCCAGATGGTGAAGTGTGATTCATCACTCCAGAGAATGCGTTTCCACTGCTCCAAAGTCCAATGGTGGTGAGCTTTACACCACTCCAGCCGACACTTGGTATTGCGCATGGTGATCTTAGGCTTGCGTGCGGCTGCTCGGCCATTGAAACCCATTTCATTAAGCTTCGCGACGAACAGTTCTTGTGCTGAAGTTGCTTCCAGAGGCAGTTTAGAACTCGGTAGTGAATGTTGCAACCAAGGACAGATGATTTTTAAGTGCTACGGGCTTCAGCTCTCAGCGTTCCCGTTCTGGCAGCTTGTGTGGCCTACCACATCGTGGCTGAGCCGTTGTTGCTCCTATACTTTTCCACTTAACAATAACAGCACTTACAGCACAGAAATTTGATGAACTGACTTGGGAAAGTGACATTCTATGACGGTGCCACATTGAAAGTCACTGAGCTCTTCTGTAAGGCTATTCTACTGCCAATGTTTGTCTATGGCGATTGCATGGCGGTGTGCTCAATTTTATACACCTGTCACAACAGGTGTGGCTGATTGCCGAATCCACTAATTTGAAGGGGTGTCCACATACTTTATGTATATATTGTACCATGGATCAGACTTTTAGAAGTTAAGTTCATAACAACCTGCTACTCATCACCATATTATAAATAGTTTGAAGTGAGTTGTTGCAGCTGTTTTTTAAAGTTATAATTCTGATCAGATTAGTCAGTTGGATGGCCATTGTTACGCACAAATTATGTTTTAATATACTGAACAAAAATATTAACACAACATGCAACAATTTACAGTTCAGTTCATATGAGGAAATCCTTCAATTGACAAATTCATTAGGCCCTAATCTATGGATTTCACATGACTGGAAATACAGATACTGTATGCATCTGTTGATCACAGATACCTTAAAATATGGGCCTCACAATCGGCCTCAGGATCTCATCATTATATTTTTGGGCATTCACATTGCATTCAATAAAATGCAATTGTGTTCGTTGTCCATAGCTTATGCCCGCCCTCCCGCCCATACCATAACCCCACCACCACTGTTCACAACGTTGACATGAGCAATCCGCTCACTCCCACACAACACTATACACGTGGTCTGCGGTTGTGAGGCCGGTTGGACGTACTACCAAATTCTCCAAAACGACATTGGAGGTGGCTTATAGTAGAGAAATTAACATTCAATTATCTGGCAACAGCGGTGGTGTACATTCCTGCAGTCAGCATACCAATTGCACCCTCCCTCAAAACTTGAGACATCTGTGGCATTGTGTTGTGTGACAAAACATTTTAGAGTGGCCTTTTATTGTCCCCAGCACAAGTTGTACCTGTGTAATGATCATGCTGTTTACTCAGCTCATTGATATGCCACACTTGTCAGGTGGATGGATTATCTTGGCCAAGGGATGTAAACAAATTTGAACACGACATTTAAGAAAATACGCTTTTTGTGCATATGGAACATTTAAGGGATCTATTATTTCCACACATGGGACCAACACCTTATATGTTGCATTTATATTTTTGTTTAGTGTAATTATACAAACTACTTTGATAGAGATCATTATTATGTTTTGAAGTCTCATAGAGAGAAGAACAAGACTGGACTGGACTGTGAATATACTGCAAAAGTACCAGTGCTTGTTGGGATGAGCGAGTTGAAAACCCAGTGGAAGTGGCTGATAAGGTTCAAACTAGGAGTGGATTACTGTAAAGAATTGTTCAAAGCCTTGGGTTAGTAAGTAAAGTAAAGTAAAGTAATAATTTCTCTCTCCAGAGATATTGGTGTTCACTGTGACAATTGTAGCATCAGGAGAATGCCGGGGAACCTGAAATCAAAATTCAACCCTTGCAACTTAAAAGGGCTATATTCAATTCATATCACGGAAGTTCAGCATTATAGCGTGATTGAAATTTAAAGGCAATGTTCCCATGTTAATGAAGACACTGCATTTATAGGCTCAATCAGAAATAACCTTTACATTTATATTACGCAATCTGTAACGCTTCATCGATACAGAATGAATAGAGCCCTTAAAGCGGCCATCAGCGGTTGAAACAATAACACATAATTTACCCCACCCATGTTTTGGTAAAAAGCTGAGGGCTGGAGCTGGATTAATGTAACCACTCTCAAATGCACAGACAGAGCTACGGATGCAAGGACTGACCATCCATGACAGTGTTACTCACAATTTTTTGTACAGGGGCCACTTTGAGTTGAGACAATCCTTCAGACGGCCGCACACATCTTTCATTTGTTCTACTTTTTCTTCCAATATTATCAATTATTAATGGAGAGCAAATTCAGAATAATAGAGCACATGCAATTGATTTTATGTACAGCACATCACAAATATATATATACACCCATCAAATAGGCTACATCATGTATAAGACCCATATTAAGGGTTACCTCTGTAGTTGGATGAGCGAAAATGTCCCTTCTGCTCCTTGACGGAATTTATTCTAAACATATAGTCCGTTGTTGCTATCCTTGTGTGGCAATCCAGGTGTGCATTGGTCAGTCTTTTTCTCTGTTTTTGTTTCCCAGTATTCATTGTTGAAAATGCTGCTTCACATGAATAAGTGCTGACAAAAAATAATGTCACCTTTTGCACACACTGCTTCAGAAGTGGATACTCTGTGTCTGACACAAGGCTCCAGAAATGGGTAACACCTGATCTTAGTTCATCTTGCAATGTGTCATTTGCCTGCAGCTCCATTATCTCACTCCCTATTCCAGCACTGTCAGGACACCGGGCTGTGATGACTGGGGTCAGAGATGACACATGAAAGGGGTTCTCAATAAAGTTGAAAGAATCCTTGTACTCCATGATATCCTTGAATCTTGACTCAAACTCTAACTTCAACTCTTCCAACACACATCATAGCTAAAATGTTGAAGTATGTCTGGGTTGGATGTGGTGACTGCTCTGAGTTTTGGGAAATGAACAAATTCTCTGTCAGGTATGAACAGTGTGGTGTTTTTATTTTGAAATGCTGTGACCACACGCAGCATCTTGCCCGGAGCTTTAGCTTTCCCTTGGAGTTAGAGATTCACCGTCTTCAGGTGGCAGGTGATTTCAAGTTAAAAAAGCCAGCTTTAATATCCACTGTGGATCGTCCAGCTCTGGCTCCTGAGGGAGAGAGAGAAATCTTTCCAAAACTCTGCCATCTCACCTCATTGTGAAATATCAGTAATCAGTTGCTTAGCGATGTCCTCACCGATGTCTTCTATGCGTCTTGTTATGGTCGAGTCCCTTAATTTTCTTTAAAATAGCTTCCTTGTTTGTGAAATCAGCATACAATATTTAGGCTGAGGACAATTTAAAAAAAAGTTTTTTTGACAATCTCCGTGTCTGTGAAGGCCTCATGTCAATCTCATAGGTTGCCTCTGTCGTTTTCTCTGCAACAGTGCTGTACATCATTTGTTGTTGACCTTTATGCTGTCCTTTGAGTTGCGCTATTTTGTTGTTTCTGAGGTTGCTTTGTGGCGGATATGTTTCATCAATGTGGGCAGGGTGTGACTGGAAATGTTGCTCTAAATTTGCTTGTTTGAAACAATTGACTGCCTGCTGGCAAATAAGACAAAGTGAGCGAGTCCCATCATGCAGTACAAAAAAATACATGTCTGTCCATTTCTCTTGGAACTTTCTGTGTTCTTGAATCAATCGTATCCTTCTCTTAGCCACATTAGTTACGTTAGCTACGTTAGCAAGCTGCATTTCGCCACCGCCATCTTCCTGATTTTCTTGGATCTCCGGTGGTTGTTCGTTCATAGCTTTCACGTTGTTCTCCAGCTCTTCCCCCTCATTTTCAATAGATTTACGTTTATTCTTTACAATAAATTGATATATGTCGACCAGACTGAAACATGAGCTAGTAGCAAACTGATGTTTGTCAGTCCACGCAATGAGTACCACTGATCCATGATATAAAAAGTATAATTTTAACCAGGTTTAGAGGCTATATAGTGTTTGTTTACATTTACTTTGTTTATACATTTTTTTGTAAAACAAGCCTTCATTTGGGTTCTGATGGGGTACGATAGTTGAACTAATCTCGTGAGACATTTATATTCTTAATAAATCAATGTGAGTGACTGGTTGCCGGGAAGTCAGGCGCAGGAGAGCAGAGATGGGTGATAACAGGAGAACTTTAATTAATATACACCCTGGCCCAAAGGCACAGGCGAGGCAGCACAAAGCACAACCACGGTAACATGAACCGGATTAAACAAAACAAACAAACCTAGGTTTGAAACAAACCTAGCGCAAGCCAGCCTGTAGCGTAACACCCTACACAAAGAACAATTCCACACACAGACATGGGGGAAACAGAGGGTAATATACATTTAGTCTGATGAGGGAATGTGAACCAGGGGTGTGGGAAAACAAGACAAAACAAATGGAAAATGAAAGGTGGAGCGGCGAAGGCTAGAAAACCGGTGAGGTCGACCACCGAACGCCGCACGAACAAGGAGAGGGACCGACTTCGGCAGAAGTCGTGACACAATGGGTACATATAATTCATTTATCAGTCCAAAAATGGATGTAGCAAATGCAGATTTCACCTTTACCTTCCCTTCCTGATCCTTACTGTAGGGCGATTGACATCCATTCACAAAACCCAATTAAGTAAGATCAAAACGTGATATATTGTGTGCTAATTACCTCCTTAGTTGAGAGAGAGAAAGAGAGCGATCAAGGAGGAAGTAGCTTGTTATCAGACACAGTCCCATGGATGCAGCAGTCACAAACGCTTCTCAGCAGAGCCAAATTCAGTGTGAACCCCGACTGTATATGGGAAGAGAATGGCCCCACAGGTCTCCAGAGGGTAGAGGATGTTCAAAACGTCCAGATTGGTGGAAAGGGGACAAGTAAACTCAAGTCACAAATCATATTGAGATGGTTCCTGATACCCTCTCTTACTGCAGAGGGTGGAGACTATAGACAGAGGATTCAGGAGAGAATAGAAAGACATAACATCCCACATAATGTAGGAAAACATAACCATCAACCCCACCCGCATTAATATAATTGTGTAGGAAAGGCAAGGAGTACAAGTTAATAAATCAGAATAATTGGGAAGATAAGAAAGAGAGCGTACAATGAAACAGCTTACAGAGGGCACTGTCGATAAATCCTGCAAAGCCCATTCTTCTGTCACACTGCATTTCTATCAAACTGTTTGTGGTCCCACACAAGCATACAAATAAGGCACATTTCCAGGGACATTTACTGTAGGTTTATCTCTGTTTTCCAAAGTCTTGTGTTTATACCCCTAAAAGGAACTGTGCGTGTTCTTTGTATTCTTTGAACAAGGTTTGCTTTATATTTACTTCTAATTTCTTCTAACTTTGTAAAAAACAAAGTTTCAAGAATTTGCATGAAGGTGATATGGTTTTTGGAATACAGTTGAAGTCGGAAGTTTACATACACCTTAGCCAAATACATTTAAACTCAGTTTTTCACAATTCCTGACATTTAATCCTATAATTTTTTTCCTGTCTTAGGTCAGTTAGGATCACCACTTTATTTTAAGAATGTGAAAATGCCCAAATAATAGTAGAGATAATGATTCATTTAAACTTTTATTTCTTTCGTCACATACCCAGTTGGTCAGAAGTTTACATACACTCAATTAGTATTTGGTAGCATTGCCTTTAAATTGTTTAACTTGGGTCAAACATTTCAGGGAGCCTTCCACAAGGTTCCCACAATAAGTTGGGTGAATTTTGGCCCCTTCCACCTGACAAAAGCTAGTGTAACGGAGTCAGGTTTGTAGGCCTCCTTGCTCGCACACGCTTTTTCAGATCTGCCACACATTTTCTACAGGATTGAGGTCAAGGCTTTGTGATGGCCACTCCAATACCTTGACTTTGTTTTCCTTAAGCCATTTTGCCACAACTTCGGAAGTATGCGTGGGGTCATTGACCATTTGGAAGACCCATTTGCGACCAAGCTTTAACTTCCTGACTGATGTCTTGAGCTGTTGCTTCAATATATCCACATAATTTTCCTCCCTCCCCTATTTTGTGAAGTGCACCAGTCCCTCTTGCAGCAAAGCACCCCACAACATGATGCTGCCACCCCCGTGCTTCATGGTTGGGATGGTGTTCTTCGGCTTGCAAGCCTCCCCCTTTTTCCTCCAAACATGACGATGGTCATTATGGCCAAACAGTTCTATTTTTGATTCATCAGACCAGTGGACATTTCTCCAAAACGTACGATCTTTGTACCCATGTGCAGTTGCAAACCGTAGTCTGGCTTTTTTATGGTGGTTTTGGAGCAGTGGCTTCTTCCTTGCTGAGCGGCCTTTCAGGTTATGTCGATATTGGACTCATTTTACTGTGGATATAGATAATTTTGTACCTGTTTCCTCCAGCATCTTCACAAGGTCCTTTGCTGTTGTTCTGCGATTGGATTGCAATTTTTGCACCAACGTGCGTTCATCTCTAGGAGACAGAACGCGTTTCCTTCCTGAGCGGTATGACGGCTGCGTGGTCCCATGGTGTTCATACTTGCGTACTATTGTTTGTACAGATGAACGTGGTACCTTCAGGCATTTGGAAATTGCGCCCATGGATGAACCAGACTTGTGGGGGTCTACAATATTTTTCTGAGGTCTTGGCTGATTTCTTTTGATTTTCCCATGATGTCAAGCAAAGAGCAACTGCGTTTGAAGGTAGGCCTTGAAATGCATCCACAGGTACACCTCCAATTGACTCAAATGATGTCAATTAGCCTAACAGAAGCTTCTAAAGCCATGACATCATTTTCTGGAATTTTCCAAGCTGTTTAAGGCACAGTCAACTTAGTGTATGTAAACTTCTGACACACTGGAATTATAACAGTGAATTATAAGTGAAATAATCTGTCTGTAAACAATTGTTGGAAAAATTATCTGTGTAATGGACAAAGTAGAGGTCCTAACAGACTTGCCAAAACTATAGTTTGTTAACAAGAAATTTGTGAAGTGGTTGAAAAACAAGTTTTTAATGACTCCAACCTAAGTGTATGTAAACTTCCAACTTCAACTGTATCTATATGTAATCAGAATGTAATTGTACAATGTATTACAATGGGTCAAATATCTGTAAGTTAACTGTTAACAATGCCTACACTGGGGAACCTGGTCATTTTACTTATGGTATTGTTGTGGAAGAATTCTTACACAGGGACACTCAAAGTCAATCTTAAATTAATCATTGTTAATTATCAGCACGCTGGAGAGGTTCCAACCAACTCAATGCACCATAGTACACATGTCAATCAGGAGCTCTCTCTGGGAAGACCCAGCAGTTGTCTTATATACGGCTATACACAGGCAAGTTTTATTTGCATGATTTAGCATAATTCATTAATCATTACCATTTTATTCATGTGACCGACCAATACTGTTTCATAACATGTGACAGACCAACACCTCACAAGGCTTCTCTCTAAGCTGAGACCTCAAAACTAAGATATCTTTAGTTTGTTCTCAAAACAAGGTCTGGGTTTACTGCCAAATTGCGACTACTGATAAGAGGAGGATTTGTTCAGTCAACCACTTGCATGAACACAGAAATTGGTTTATAGAACAGCATATTAATAGAACATGGAAAATAGTTATAAGAAAAGCACAAACATTAAAATTCCCATTACAGTACCTCAGTCTATAATGTTTTTGTCCTTTTCAGAGGAGCTCTGAATGGAACCTATTGGTTGTGTGGAAAAATGGCTTACTGTAGCATTTCCTCAAATTGAGGAGGTACATGTACTGTAGGGTTCGTGGTGACAGTTATGAGAACCGTTCCGAATAATGAGAGGGATCTGAATACTTTGTTTAAAGACTACAGACCTTCTGGAATGAGGAGAGATAAGATATCACTGGCTGACATCACTCACACTCAGGCACCTGCCTCCAGGTTCCTTGGGGTGTTTTTTCTTGGGCATGGAGTTGCATGTGCGTTAGACCAAATTCATGACATCTCTAGACAGAGAAAATTGGCAATGCTACTCAAAATTCCCTGGAACAATTGTATAGGGAAATGAAAGAATTGCGTGTTAGCTCTACAAAACAGAGAGCCATTGACTATCTTTTGGCAGGTCATGGGGGCACTTGTGTAATCATGGGTGATGAATGTGGTACTTTTGTCCCATATCACTCTTCTAATGTGACTGATCTTGCCTAATACATTGCCACTGTTTTCAATAATTCTTGAAAACCAGATTGGACATTTGCAAATTGCTTGGAATCCCTGTTTGGAAGTTTGGGATCCCAAATTGCCCAATGGGCTGCAGCATGTGTTTTTTGTTTAGTTGGCTTAATTGTGTTATTAACATGCTGTGAGGCGATCTATGCCTCTCTGGCTGGTAAGATTTTAGCAGCTATCATGTTTTCTGCTCCTCCAGAGTATGGTGAAACAAATGAGCTGCCAAATCTGGATGAGCTCCTATTTCCCCCTGTACATACGGACGATGAGTAATGATTGAAGGTCACTTTCTCTCAACAAATTGAGTGTAAGGTCATCTAAACCCTTAATCTGTTTTCTATGATGTGGAACAATGAGCTGATGAGCCAGCACCAAACTTTTGAAGATCTTTGCAGAATTGTTAAACAACAGAGTTTTATGCACCTACGTTTGACTGTGACATCTCCAGCTTTCTGACAATAAAGAGTGATTTTTTAAATATTGACTTTGAGTGTCCTGTGTAAGAATTTCCACAGCATTCCATTACTGGGCCTTGAGTTAGACTTGGGCATAAATCTCGCTTTTCTATCCCTGGAAAGGGGTCGGGGTTCCAGCTCTATTCCAGCACAGAAATTTCTAGGGATAATCATTATTCTTGGGATAATGGCTTCTATGATATTGGTCATTCCCCTAGGACTATTTTTGATGTGGCCTTTCCAGCACTGGGTGCTATTTCCTTTTCGCCTCCTCCTGTTGCTTCTGAAGAGAAAAAAAAGAGGTTACTGTGTCCTCTGCCAGCTTCACACATGTATATTGAACAGACCCGGAATATCCAGTTATGTGACCATCTTTTTGTCTGTTTTACTAATCCAGCTCACGACATGCTGCTTAGAGAGCGCCCTCTCTCCCACTGGATTGTGGAGGCTAGCTCCCTGGCATATAGTGGCAAGGCTTACCTAGCAGTGTATGCACCCACTCCACCAGGGGTCTGACAGCATCTTGCCCGTTGTTTAAATTGTTGACTATAGGAGATATTTGTTCTGCAGCGAGTTGGGCATCACTATACACGTTTGTGAGGTTTTATCCCTTGGATGTCACTGCTCCCAGTGTAGCCCACAAGGTGAGGGGGCTGTGCTCTGGCAAAGTGGGTGGGGTTATATCATGCCTGGTAGGCTCTGTCGGGGGCATCGTCAGACGGGGCCATAGTCCCCCCCCCAATCTCAGCCTTCAGTATGGTCTGTCTGTTATATCTGGTGTCCTGTGTGAGTTTAAGTATGCTCACTCTAATTCTCTCTCCCTCTCTCCCCTCCCCTCCAGAACAACATATGCCCTAGGACCATGCCTCAGGACTACCGGGACTGATGACTCCTGGCTGTCCCCAGTCCACCTGGTCGTGCTGCTGCTCCAGTTTCAACTGTTCTATGGAACCTTGATCTGTTCACCAGATGTGCTGCCTTGTCCCGGACCTGATGTATTTGACTCTCTCTCTTTCTCTACCGCACCTGCTGTCTCGACCTCTGAATGCTCGGCTATGAAAAGCCAACTGACATTTACTCCTGAGGTTGCACCCTCTACAACCACTGTGATTATTATTTGACCCTGCTGGTCATCTATGAACATTTGAACATCTTGAAGAAGAATCTGGCCTTAATGGCCATGTACTAATATAATCTCCACCCGGCACAGCCAGAAGAGGACTGACCACCCCTCAGAGACTGGTTCCTCTCTAGGTTTTTTCCTAGGCTCCTGCCTTTCTGGGGTGTATTTCCTGGCCACCGTGCTTCTACAGCTACATTGGTTGCTGTTTGGGGTTCTAGGCTAGGGTTCCGTATAGCACTTTGTGACATCTGCTGATTTAAAAAAGGCTTTATAAATAAATGTTATTTGATTTGTTCTCTGTTGTGCTGAGCAGTGTTTTGCCGTGGTGTGCTGTGTGGTGTCGTGCTATTCTGTTCTGTTGTGTGGTGCCGTGTCATGTTGTGTGTTGTTCTGTGCTGTGTTGTGACAGTGGCAGATACGGCATGTGTAATCAGCCCACATTAATCCAGCCTGGCAGATGGTTGTCTGGGCAGTGCCCTCCACACACTCACTCTCCAGATCAATACAGACAGCTGATTGAGTCCCCTGAAATTAAAAATTAAAGATGTGTATTATCTCCTGCCTGGTTATTATAATGTTATTAACATTTAGACAAATGTGGCCTAGCGGTTAACAAGATGGACCTTTGATGAAGAGTGGTTGAGTAGCAATGATGCCAAGCTTTAGTGAGAGGGCTGAGGGTATCCAGAGGGACCAGGAGACAGGTTCTCTCATCAAAACTGTTAAACAGGTTTTGACCTAAGAGGTGTTACTCTAGTCACGGATATACTAAACATTTCTCCTTCCTCTATATGTCTTTAAGCTTGATTTCTTATTTAATGTCCCTACTAGGAAATTATGTTGAAAACAAACTCAATTCACTATCTTTAGTCTGGGGATTATTTGTTGATATGGACACTGCTGTATTTTCCCTCATGTTTATTGCTACTGCAGTAGTTTCTAGATAGCAGATAATCCAAGTGTTGTTGTAATGAAGCAGTGCAGGTAAACGAGGTCCCATTTCTCTAATATAATAATCTCCTTACGCATGAGACAGTTTTCTCCCTGAGTGGACCCACCTAATATTGCAGAAATGTTCTGTTTTTATTCAAGTAATGGATTGGGTTTGTGACATGAAAAACAAACATATATTAACACAGCCATATCAGTTGTTTTGTCCAGGGTTAATTTAGTGTAAAGAATATTGCTTGAAAATGAAAGCACGCTGAGCAATAATCTACAAATACACCATTTCCCCCACTGAAGTACGTGCAGTTTAATTCCACAGTAAATTACCTTCCCTGCTAAGAAGAGAGAGCGTAGCCTTGCTTACGTAATACCCCCTGCTCGCACGCAAATAATAACAAAGCTTTTGGCTCCCTATTCTGATTATTCCTGGAAACACAAAGGGACAACTCCTCTGGAACATTGAGTTGTTTACTTGAGGGCAAGTGCTGGAATATTTTTGGAGTCTAGGAGATAGCATGCCTTTTAAGCTGTAAATACGATCTCAGCAAGCAGACAGCAGCTTCTGCAGGCTGGGGAAATGGCCAGCCGATGACTGCTAGAGTGTTTCTGTGGAGGGTACCGTGCTCCAAGGCTAGCCAGGCAACTTTGGACCACACCCTACACCTCATAACACCCTCCTAAATCAGTCTATCAATCTGGGCCAGTGGGTAATGGACTGACTAAGAGTGAAATACACTGGCAAGATGGCGCAGCAGGGGATAACACCCATCTTATGGACTATTTACCAATTCTACTATTTAAAGTGTTTTTTACACTGATCTTAATTTTTTTCCTATGACAATAAAAATGTTCTGGACATCAGAACAGTGATCACTAACCTCAATTTGGATGAAAATGTCTACTTCAATGAGTCAGCATCTCTGGACGTGCTGTTTACTCCGGATCGTGCCTTAATCCCCAGCACTTGAAAGAGGTTCGTTTTTTTTGTTAGGTTACTGTAACGGCTTTCATCGTCGGATGAGGAAGAGTAGTTGGACCAAGATGCAGTGTGGTACGTGTTCATTATTTTTATTTGACTGAACACTAAAACACAAAACGCAAATAAATGAAACCGAAACAGGACCCACAAAACACAGGTAGGAAAAGGCTACCTAAGTAGAACCCTTTACACAGATTGTTCTACATGGATCGCAAATGAGTTGTACCTGTAACCAAAAAAGGGTTATCCTATGAGGACAGCTGAAGAACCCTTTTGGAACCCTTTTGTCTAAGGATGTAGGCAACAACACATCTGCCACGATGGCCATCAACACGGGTGCCCCTCAGGTGTGTGTGCCTCGTCCTCTTCTGTACTCCCTGTTCACCCACAACTGCATGGCTGCGCACGACTCCAGCACCATCATCAAGTTTGCTGACCAAACGACGGTGGTAGGACTGATCACCGATGACAATGAGGCAGCCTATAGGGAGAAGGTCAGAGACCTGGCAGTGTGGTGCCAGGACGACAACCTCTCCCTCAACGTCAGCAAGACAAAGGAGCTAATCATGGACTACAGGACACGGAGGGGAGAGCACACCTCTATCCACATCGATGGGAATGTAGTGGAGTGGGTCGAGAGCCTCAAGTTCCTCGGTGTCCACATCACTAAGGATTTAACATGGTCCACACCAATGTTTCCTAAAACAAATTCCGGCACTGAGCAAAATTCAAGTAGGCTACTGTGGCTATTTGATCCAAATGTAGGCCTACCAGAGATGTGTACAAAGGTACATGATTTGTGCTGTTGTAGGAAGCAATTACTCCCCCATTGCTGACTTGAAATTATATATAACTGGGCTAACTAGCAAAGGATATGAACAAATGTGTGCACGTGGCCACATGCAGCTCTTGCTCTGACCTCTAATGCTGTAAACACAGTCCAGTTCAAGGTGAATGGCACAGATCCATATATGGCAATTGTTTATTTGCATATAGGCCTACTACAGCTCTGATTGGCTATGATGCACCAGTCTCTGTAGAGTACGGGATAAGTCGTGTTTGTCAATGCAATAGAATCCTACTCTGATGCGTTCTGACTACAACTAAATCTCTTCCACTACACAATTACAGACAGACAACATGAAAAACTACAGGTAATCAAGTAAAAAAAAATCATATGATTTTGTTGTACTCTTGTAAATTCTAAGACAGCTAATTAAAAACAATTGACAAGTCAGGGAATGAGCCTCAAATGTTCATCAATGATTTAAAAACACCAATCGGGACAAGTTCTTTCAGTTTAAAAATATTTTGTTAGGCGTCCCAAGCCAATGGTGCAGAGTACATAAAAGCCCTTTTACCAAATACATTTGGAACATTTGGAACAGATAGCAGATTAGATTAGATTAAATCCTGTGAACGAAGAGAGTACCCACCACATTTCTGAACAATAAAAATGCTCAAATAAAATGGTAGTAAACCCAAACTGGCATTGTAAATAAAAGTATACCAGTGACTGAGTCTACGATTGACTAGAGAAGTTATTTATATAAATAGTCAATAAGAGGAGACCAAGTACAGAGCCCTGGGGCACACCATTACAGACAGACAATTTAACAGACATGAGCCCATCAAATTGAGTGCACTGAGTTATATCAGACAGATAGTTAGCAAACCATGCAACTGCATGCTCCAAAAGACCTATGCTCGACAATGTCTGCCTCAGTATAGCATGATCAACTGTATCAAAAGCCTTAGAGAGATTTAGAGAGAGACAGTGCTGTTTTTTGTCAAGGGCTTCAGCGATATCATTTAAAACCTTCATGGCTGCTGTAATTGTGCTATGCTTCTTCCTGAAGCCCGATTGGTACATTGATAAAATAAAATAAAAAATATTTTAGCTGTTCACTAACAAGGGTTTCAAGTATTTTTGCCAGGGGTGACAGCTTTGAGATTGGCCTATAATTATTTCAAAGAGTTGGATCTCCCCCTTTTAAAAGTGGTAGGACAAATGCTGATTTCCAGATCTTTGGAATTTCATTACATTCCAGGGTTAGATTGAACAGATATGTAAGTGGTTCAGCTATGAAATCAGCTGCCAGTTTTAAAAAGCAGGGATCAAGAAGATCAGGACCTGCAGGCTTTCTCTGATCTAAGGATTTCAGGGCTTTATGTACCCCCTGCACTGAGAATGGCAAAAATCTAAACACTTGACCAGCTCTCACTGGTTCATCCACACGGTTGTACAGAGCCAGAGGATACTGAATCAAACAGCCTACCAGATGATACAAAGTGCTCATTGAAACAATTCAGCATTTCAGTTTTGTCATATACAGCAACAGAGTCCTTCAATACACATGATGGTAATTCATTAACATTACTGTTACCAGACAGACTTACAGTTTTTTTCGATTGCTAAACGACAGTGGGCACAACTGGAGTCACATGTGCAAAACTCTAACTACAGTCTGCACTACCAACAGTCACCTGAGCTAAACAGTTCACATCACCTGCAAAACTCATTCCAAGCAACACAACTCTTAACACATGGCACAAAACACGCTCAGTGCAGCCAAACACTATGCACAACCCTCACTGAGATAACACACACTGTCACTCAGAACACACTGAGAGTAAAAACACTAGCATCAAACACCAATACAGAAAATACAAACTTTTCATCTTTACAGTTTGAACAATTTCAGTGACTTCATACAAAGTAATATTTTCTTCAAAGAAAAGAGTGACATTCTTTCACATGATTTATTAAAATTTTTAGAACATAACAATTCTTTAAGGTAAATGAAAATTAGCAGTTTGCTTCAATAGTCTGTAGTAATTTACGGAATTACAGTAATGAGAAAAAAAAGGTAGAAACTAAAAGTACATACTGTAATTCGAACAAATAATTGAGGGGCTAATCCTGCCTCTCTCTAGCATCAGGCCACAGGTTTTCTTCAACATCACATCTAATGTTTTCTCTTGCCATGCACCTGGGGAAGAACCTTCTGGAGTGCCTTATCCATCCCTGGCAGTCCTCTGGACTCGTGTCCTCACATCCGGCACGCATGGCTTCCAAAAGAGACATTTGGTCATGTGGGTGGTGACCAAACACTTCCACCTCCAGGCAGAGAAAAACTCCTCTATTGGGTTGAGGAAGGGTGAATATGCAGGCAGGTACAAAACCATAAATCTGTGATGTGCTGCAAACCAATCTGTGACAGCTGCAGAGTGGTGAAAAGCAACGTTATCGCAAACTTGGGGGTTTCTTACTGGCTCCCCCTGTTCTGCTGGCACTAGCTGAGCATAGAGCTGTTCTAGGAAAGCTATAAGCCTTTCTGTGTTGTATGGGCCAATGAGTGGTGTGTTGAGAAGCAAACCATCATTGGCCATTGCAGCACACATGGTGATATTCCCCCTTTGGCCTGGAACCTCCACAGTGGCCCTTTGACCTATAACATTCCTTCCTTTGCGCTGTGTTTTGGCAAGGTTAAATCCAACTTCATCGATAAATACAAATGAATGTGGTCTTTCCAGTGCTTCCACCTCCATTACTCTCTGAAAAACAGTAAGTGCACAGTTTTACTGTAGAAATGCTAGTGTTTTTTTTTTTACTGTAAATATTTTGTTTAGCTGTGTACGTAACCTCAGACGTCTTACCTGGACATCTTTGCACTTTTACCCATTCACTGTTTCTCTCGAACGGTACAGTGTATAACTGTTTCATTGTAACTTGGTGTTTCTTTAGGACTCGAGCAATAGTTGTTGTGCTGACAGAATTAACATTTTCAAATATATCATTATCAGCCAGCACTCTATCTTGAATCTCCCGCAGTTTTATTGCATTGTTGACAACAACCATGTCAACAATAGCATTTTCCTGCGCATCTGAAAATATTTTTCCTCTTCCCCCTGTTGGGGCCAGCCTTTGGGTCTTGTTGTAAAAATATATTTTAAAGTCAAACTTACTGTAATATATATCTGTGTAAATATTCTATAATTGCAATACAAAATAGATTCCTGTAATGTTTTCATTTACTGTAAGGATGTAACTCTCACCTGTTTGCATGATGGAAAATTCGCATTACAGATGCCACTGTGGATCTTTGCAGATTGGATTGCACCCTCAACCCTGCCTCTCTCAATGAGAGACCATGGTTCACGACATGGTCTATAAGTGAAGCCCTTATTTCATCTGAAATAACAGCTCTTTGTCTTGTCTTCCTCCACGCATCCGCCCTTTCCCTGCCACCCTTCTCCCTCCACGAACCCATCTTCCTTGTTCCATTTCCAAAATGAGTCTTTCTGAGCTCTACCTATATATACTGTAATATGTGTGTGTGTTCACTAACAAGTCTAAAACAAGACACCTGCTTAGCCTTTCAGCTGAAATTGCAATCAGCAGTGTTTGAAAGGCACAAGGCTGAAATCTATTCCGTTTTGAATGTGTGGTTCACAGTTTTGACAGCAGTGTGTTAGCATTTGAACAAAGTGCTGTAAATCCACAGTGTTGTGCAGGTTGTGGTTAAAGTCATGGGATAGGTGTGTAGAGTTTTGAAAACTGTGTTCAAGCAATGAAAAACGAACTAGAGTTTGGTCCACATGAACTGCTGCTGTGCAGACTGTAATTAGAGTTTTGCACATGTGACTCCAGTTGTGTCCACTGTCGTTTAGCAATCGAAAAAAACTGTAATAGCCTTCCAAAACGTTCTAGGGTCATTCAAGTTATCAGTGGTAACAGACATAAAATATTCAGACATGGCCATTTTTTATTAATAAATAAGAAAGTAGTAACTATCCCAACTTTGGGATTTGCATAGGCTCTTAGTCAACCCATACACCTCCGTTAGTCTCATTGAAGCTACAAAACGTATCAACATGAAATCTTATTAAAATATGTTCACATACACCCACAGGAAGAATATCACACCTTAAAAAAACAAAAAAAACAATTGAGCACTCGAGAATTTCAAGATTTCATACAGTCATAGAATTTTTGGGAAGGGCGTAGAGTAAGGCCTTTGCGAAAATTCCATAGCAATATAGAATGAGAACGTGGCCGTGCATTTGGACAAATAGACACTGCAGTAAATAAAACCTAATAAAAACATCTGTCTTGTCCAGGTCCAGACTCTACACAGACATATATCCATTCGGAGCTACAGTAGGCCTATATGCAAATAAGCCATTTGCCACACAGGGCCTGCCATTATTCACTTTGAACTGGACTGTGTGTTTACATACAGTAGCAATAGAGCGACTTTAGATCACTAGAAAGCATTCACTGCAAATATGTAAATACCACTGGAGTCCTCTTAGATTTCTGAACTTTACTGTCCTATTGCTCAAACAACCATGAACAGGTAGGCTATATCTCTGTTTCCGATGCACATCAACAAGATCAACAACTAAAGTTAACAAAAGTGAGATGAGCTAAAATCTAACGGGAGAACAGTAGATAAACCCTCTCAAACCTTTTCAGCTTACAGTTGACCATAAAAATTGCACTGATAAACGATGGAAACTTGCCTGCCTGCCCACCCATTTGATCAATGCCAAAAACATTTGATTGACAACCAAGAAATATGCTATCCGTGGATAACAGTCATTCAACTTCAGCATTGCTACCTAGCTAGCAAAGTGATTCTCATTTCTTGCCGGCTAACAAAATGACACCTGCAACTCTAGCTGTAGCCACAAACAAAATAAGGTGGGAAAAAAAATCATCCACTCACCCATTCTTCCAATGACATGACATCCTCCCAGCAGCATCCTGCCTGTAAACACAGAGCTAACGTTATGCTACGTGTTTTTAGCTTGCTAAATATATAGTTACATAAATAGAGAAGCTAGCCCATTAGCCCCATTATGACTGACTTGTGATCATTGCCCTTGCTAGTTTGATTGTGTTGACATTCCCAGCCTTCGTTAAATTTAGTCAGTTTTTGTTCAAAATATTGAGCAATTGAAACTGAAACAGTGCATCCTGAATGGCTGGAGAAAGCAAACAATGTACCAGGTCAGCTGTGACTTACGACCTGGTAGCAATATGTGTTCGACGACTAACAAATGTATTGGTGAATTATATTAATCATGCATTGAACTGCATCCATCTATTCTGCCAACAATGCCTTACTCTACGCCATGGAATTTTGAGTCAAATATAACCTATTTTTAAAGTTGGTTTTGTAGCATGAAAATTGTATATTTTAGACTGATATTATAATTGTCTGTTTGTTGTATATCTGCAAAGTAATTAAAATGCTGTCAGTTTCACTTTAACATGACAATACAGCAGAACAGATTAACAGGAATGTACTCTTAGCAGGGGCCATGCCTCGAGTCCAGGGTTCCGCCCTTTGCTACATTGAAACATTAAATGTTACTCCAGGAAACCCACAACTAACCAAAGGTACAAATATGAACCATTGACTAGCAATGGTTCCAATTGTTCCTTGAGGAATTATTCACTATTAATCAGGGTAACGTCACTCAGGAGAACCTGGCAGGAACAGTACAGGACATTGGACTTGATTTGACTTTTTAAAACTTTGTTCAAATGGTGGGATTCAAATGACAGTTTTGTGTGTGGGGGTAAACACTCTCCATCTGTCCTGTCAGGAACGGGAGCTTCTCTGTGCTGCTCCAGAACAGGCAGAGGTGGTATGTATCCCTTGGCTGACTTCTTCTGTGTGTGTGTGTGTGTGTGTGTGTGTGTGTGTGTGTGTGTGTGTGTGTGTGTGTGTGTGTGTGTGTGTGTGTGCGCGTGTAAAAGTGTGAGTGTGTGTAAGAGTGAATGTATGTGCTTGCGTGGGTTTGTGTGTGAAAAGAACATTCAAGAGGGAGCTGCACTATAGGAAAAAGATCTCCACCGTGCCGCAGAGGACAAGCGGCAGCTACGCAAGAAGAGACAACACCAGGAAGGCCCAACCACCAACCACACCCACCACTCACCCCTGTCCACACAGCACCAAACTATGTGGCTCCCACCTCGGGCCTCTACAGCCATCTGAAGACCTACAACTAGAAGATCGAATGGAGGACAATCATACTCGACTCGGGTGATCGCTGATGGTGTGTGTGTGTGTGATGGTAATATGATTTCCCTCTACCCTGAGGAAGAACAACTCCTACATGTGATGATTATTGCTGGGTCATGCCAATTACAAAGCAGTGTTGGGAAACACTGATCACTGATATACTGCACTTTTTTCACCTTTATTTAACCAGGTAGGCTAGTTGAGAACAAGTTCTCATTTGCAACTGCGACCTGGCCAAGATAAAGCATAGCAGTGTGAACAGACTACACAGAGTTACAAATGGAGTAAACAATTAACAAATCAATAACACAGTAGAAAAAAAGAGAGTCTATATACATTGTGTGCAAAAGGCATGAGGTAGGCAAATAATTACAATTTAGCAGATTAACACTGGAGTGATAAATGATCAGATGGTCATGTACAGGTAGAGATATTGGTGTGCAAAAGAGCAGAAAAGTAAATAAATAAAAACAGTATGGGGATGAGGTAGGTAAAATTGGGTGGGCTATTTACCGATAGACTATGTACAGCTGCAGCGATCGGTTAGCTGCTCAGATAGCAGATGTTTGAAGTTGGTGAGGGAGATAAGTCTCCAACTTCAGCGATTTTTGCAATTCGTTCCAGTCACAGGCAGCAGAGAACTGGAACGAAAGGTGGCCAAATGAGGTGTTGGCTTTAGGGATGATCAGTGAGATACCCACCCGTAGCACGCGCTCCAGCAGGTGTGTTGCCATCGTGACCAGTGAACTGAGATAAGGCGGAGCTTTACCTAGCATGGACTTGTAGATGACCTGGAGCCAATGGGTCTGGCGACGAATATGTAGCGAGGGCCAGCCGACTAGATCATACAGGTCGCAGTGGTGGGTGGTATAAGGTGCTTTAGTAACAAAACGGATGGCACTGTGATAAACTGCATCCAGTTTGCTGAGTAGAGTGTTGGAAGCTATTTTGTAGATGACATGGTCGAGGATAGTCAGTTTTACGAGGGTAAGTTTGGCGGCGTGAGTGAAGGAGGCTTTGTTGCGGAATAGAAAGCCGATTCTTGATTTGATTTTAGATTGGAGATGTTTGATATGAGTCTGGAAGGAGAGTTTACAGTCTAGCCAGACACCTAGGTACTTATAGATGTCCACATATTCTAGGTCGGAACTATCCAGGGTGGTGATGCTAGTTGTGCGTGCGGGTGCAGGCAGCGAACGTATGAAAAGC
This sequence comes from Oncorhynchus tshawytscha, assembly GCF_018296145.1. Lineage (NCBI taxonomy): Eukaryota > Metazoa > Chordata > Actinopteri > Salmoniformes > Salmonidae > Oncorhynchus > Oncorhynchus tshawytscha. The sequence goes on along the minus strand of NC_056430.1, from coordinate 35,222,171 downwards.
ATGCATTTGGTTTTACTAGCGTTTAAGAGCAGTTGGAGGCCACGGAAGGAGCGTTGTATGGCATTGAAGCTCGTTTGGAGGTTAGATAGCACAGTGTCCAAGGACGGGCCGGAAGTATACAGAATGGTGTCGTCTGCGTAGAGGTGGATCAGGGAATCGCCCGCAGCAAGAGCAACATCATTGATATATACAGAGAAAAGAGTCGGCCCGAGAATTGAACCCTGTGGCACCCCCATAGAGACTGCCAGAGGACCGGACAGCATGCCGTCCGATTTGACACACTGAACTCTGTCTGCAAAGTAGTTGCTGAACCAGGCAAGGCAGTCATCAGAAAAACCGAGGCTACTGAGTCTGCCGATAAGAATATGGTGATTGACAGAGTCAAAAGCCTTGGCAAGGTCGATGAAGATGGCTGCACAGTACTGTCTTTTATCGATGGCGGTTATGATATTGTTTAGTACCTTGAGCGTGGCTGAGGTGCACCCGTGACCGGCTCGGAAACCAGATTGCACAGCGGAGAAGGTACGGTGGGATTCGAGATGGTCAGTGACCTGTTTGTTGACTTGGCTTTCGAAGACCTTAGATAGGCAGGGCAGGATGGATAGAGGTCTGTAACAGTTTGGGTCCAGGGTGTCTCCCCCTTTGAAGAGGGGGATGACTGCGGCAGCTTTCCAATCCTTGGGGATCTCAGACTATATGAAAGAGAGGTTGAACAGGCTGGTAATAGGGGTTGCGACAATGGCGGCAGATAGTTTCAGATAGAGGGTCCAGCTTGTCAAGCCCAGCTGATTTGTACGGGTCCAGGTTTTGCAGCTCTTTCAGAACATCTGCTATCTGGATTTGGGTAAAGGAGAACCTGGAGAGGCTTGGGCGAGTAGCTGCGGGGGGTTGGAGTAGCCATGGATTTATCGGTGGTGACAGTGTTACCTAGCCTCAGTGCAGTGGGCAGCTGGGAGGAGGTGCTCTTGTTCTCCATGGACTTCACAGTATCCCAGAACAAAGGATGCAAATTTCTGCCTGAAGAAGCTGGCCTTAGCTTTCCTGACTGACTGCGTGTATTGGTTCCTGACTTCCCTGAACAGTTGCATATCGCGGGCACTATTCGATGCTATTGCAGTCCGCCACAGGATGTTTTTGTGCTGGTCGAGGGCAGTCAGGTCTGGAGTGAACCAAGGGCTATATCTGTTCTTAGTTCTGCATTTTTTGAACAGAGCATGCTTATCTAAAATGGTGAGGAAGTTACTTTTAAAGAATGACCAGGCATCCTCAACTGACGGGATGAGGTCAATGTCCTTCCAGGATACCCGGGCCAGGTCGATTAGAAAGGCCTGCTCACAGAAGTGTTTTAGGGAGCGTTTGACAGTGATGAGGGGTGGTCGTTTGACTGCGGATCCGTAGCGGATACAGGCAATGAGGCAGTGATCGCTGAGATCCTGGTTGAAGACAGCGGAGGTGTATTTGGAGGGCCAGTTGGTCAGGATGACGTCTATGAGGGTGCCCTTGTTTACAGATTTAGGGTTGTACCTGGTGGGTTCCTTGATGATTTGTGTGAGATTGAGGGCATCTAGCTTAGATTGTAGGACTGCCGGGGTGTTAAGCATATCCCAGTTTAGGTCACCTAACAGAACAAACTCTGAAGCTAGATGGGGGGTGATCAATTCACAAATGGTGTCCAGGGCACAGCTGGGAGCTGAGGGGGGTCGGTAGCAGGCAGCATCAGTGAGAGACTTATTTCTGGAGAGAGTCATTTTTAAAATTAGTAGTTCGAACTGTTTGGGTATGGACCTGGAAAGTATGACATTACTTTGCAGGCTCTCTCTGCAGTAGACTGCAACTCCTCCCCCTTTGGCAGTTCTATCTTGACGGAAAATGTGGCCTTCCTGAGCCAGGATTCAGACACAGCAAGGACATCAGGGTTAGCAGAGTGTGCTAAAGCAGTGAGTAAAACAAACTTAGGGAGGAGGCTTCTGATGTTGACATGCATGAAACCAAGGCTTTTTCGATCACAGAAGTCAACAAATGAGGGTGCCTGGGGACATGCAGGGCCTGGGTTTACCTCCACATCATCCGCGGAACAGAGGAGGAGTAGTATGAGGGTGCAGTTAAAGGCTATCAAAACTGGTTGCCTAGAGCGTTGGGGACAAAGAATATAAGGAGCAGATTTCTGGGCGTGGTAGAATATATTCAGGGCATAGTGCGCAGACAGGGGTATTGTGGGGTGCGGGTACAGCGGAGGTAAGCCCAGGCACTGGGTGATGATAAGAGAGGTTGTATCTCTGGACATGCTGGTTGTAATGGGTGAGGTCACCGCATGTGTGGGAGGTGGGACAAAGGAGGTATCAGGGGTATGAAGAGTGGAACTAGGGGCTCCATTGTAAACTAAAACAATGATAACTAACCTGAACAACAGTACACAAGACATATTGACATTTGAGAGAGACATACAGTAATCACAGGTGTTGATTGGGAGAGCTAGCTAAAAACAGTAGGTGAGACAACAGCTAATCAGCTAGCACAACAACAGCAGGTAAAATGGCGTTGACTAGGCAGAGAGGGTCGGATTAACTACACACAAAGCCTGAGTGTGGCTGGGGCCGACAGATAAAACATAAACAAACAGAATGGAGTACCGTGATTAATGGACAGTCCAGCAGGCATCAGCTATGTAGCCAAGTGATCACAGTGTCCAGGGGGCAGCGGTGGATGGGACAGGGAAGCTAGACTGGCGAGTATTATCCAGGCTAAAAAAAACTGGCTGGCTGTAAAGAAGGTAAAAGCCGCTAGCAGTGGCTAACAATGACTAAATAGCTTGTAGCTAGTTAGCTTCTGGAGGTTCTTGAATGTGTTCTAAAAATAAAAAATAATAGCGATTCCGTATCACATTGGGTGAGGCAGGTTACCGGAAGGTATAATCCAATACAGCTACTTTATTCATTATACAGCACAGAGGTGGCTATATGCTGACTACCGTAGCCTATTACCACCTAGGTTTAGCACCCTAAGCACATATAATACAGTGCACTGGTGCAATGCTGCATATTAAAGGTGCAGAGAGTCTTTCCACTCCGTCATTGGGCGTGCAGTGTTGATGTCCTTAGAGAACCTACAGTATGGTATTTGATATAAATCTATATTATATTATTATTTTATTTGTTTAATCACAGTATACCAATGTTAATTATTTATGATGTGGATTTGAATCCCCTCTTCAAACTGAAAGGAGATGAGTCATCTTGCTGTAAGGTACAAATGTCTCTAAGAATGATTAAAAAGGCATTCTATTCTGCATTGAAAACTGAACACTGACAAGGGCATCTTTCCTGTTTAAGCCTTTTGTTTCACAGCAGACCAAACACTGCCTCTAATGATATGACTGTGTTTGCTCCTTGCCTCAGCGACTAGGCAGAGATCAGCGGAAAATCCCTGGCAGTGAGAGCAGACAGACAGACCAACACCGACCAACCCGACCGACAGAGATGACTCACCTGCTGAGGGCCTCATTAAGATCAGACACAGACAAGAGGCAGAGATGAGACAAATCAGAGTGGCTCCTCTGATATAATAGAAACACTAGCTGCTCTCTCTCAGCCTGTACTGTGGCTGACTGCTGATAAGCTCCATCACAGATCACAGTGTGACATATACAGCCATTTCATCATACAAACAGGCAGAATGTCAAAAGACTAAGCTTCCCTTAGTGCCGATATTACCAACTGTATGTTGTAAAAACAAATGTCAACAAATACACTATTGAAGGCGATGGAGTGTGTGTGTGTGTGTGTTCATGAATGCGTAGAATGTAGCAGATTGCATACCAACTCCTTGAACCAAATGACAGACAGTGCCACAGTATGCTAAAAATGTAACTTGTTCAAAGAGAGATCTTGAATCTGACAGGCCTCTCCTCAGCTGGCACTCCCTCAACACACTCCCACTTGAAAAGACAGCATAACAAGAACCCAATAACAACATCCAGTCCAAACCCCTGTTCTTAGATCACTGCAGAGATTTCTCAGACTTGGGCAGGAATAAGCCTGAATCCAATTGGCACGTAGTAATGTTGTTGTGCCACAACGCTTACACCAATTTCAATACAATTCAATCCAGGACAGTTCAGGCTGTGAATACAGCTCAGGTTTAAAATGATTTTAGTTTTTTATCTATCCTCCTCTCATATATAATACAGTTGGTTACAGTGGTATTTAACCACTTTGGCATTCCATACAGTTCACCTGAAACTAGTATTAGGTCATTGTTCATGATGTCTTCTGAATGTTCCATATTTTGTGAATGTAAATGCTTTCGGTTTCCTGTTTGAATCCTCTGTGTCTGTGTTTGTGTGCAGCCATGTGCAATATGCATCAACTCCAAAATGGTTCAGACAGGGTTTATGTGAATGCGGTTTTATTTTGTACCGTGTGTCTCCTGAGCTTAACTCTGTAATAGTGATGAGCGAGAGTGAGAGGGAAAATAACATTGGCTGATTTCATGGCTATCATTTGTCATTATGTTGCATATTAGACAGAACTGAGAAATGAGTTTCCCATGATTGTTAGTTCTTGTCCTACATGTGGGTTGAAGAGAAGATGTTGATTTGTTTGCTCGGTCCACATTAACATGCCTCTCTTGATTATTTGGTGAATATAGATTTGAGTTATGCAACGATACCGTAAAGCACATTTTTATCATGCATTCAATCTGATTGAAGTTGGTGGTGTCCTATAGTAAGGATAGAATGTAGTCTAGGAGGAGAGAGGGTTGCAACTGAATGGTTAGAGAGTATAAGGGGGGGTGAGAAGTAAATCTGTCCTCAAATGCGGAGGAAGGGGAAGTTGGAGCAGGAGGAGGGTGAGGTGGATGGGATGAAAAGGAGGAGGTGACAGTTTTTATCCAGCTGGTCTATTATTTGATTGAAATTCTTTGTGATGATGTGTGTCTATTGATAGAGAAAACAAAAAAGCTATCACCTAAGTGTGCTTCAGGGCAGTACTCTGCTGGCAATAAGAACATATGGATCATGTGTTTTTGACATGCTAAGGTGTGGTAGAGGAAAAGAGCCCAACAGAATGAACCATCACTGTTAAGGTCATTCGACAAGATGCATTTTGTTAAGACTTTGAAGACACATTATGGAGACACGACGCATCTTAACAACATAGTGTGTCTCGCTCAGGCAATGAACTCAAAATGGGAATAACAATGCGCTGAACTTGATTCTTGATAAATGTTCTAACTTTCATACCCAAGGTGGCCCACTATGCTGTACGCAGAAGAGAAACAGACACATATCAACCTCACTGACATCATCTCTCCTTATATACTGCACATCCATCCACATCTTTATGGACTATTACATTGCAAATCAGAAATCCTCTGAACTTTAAGGTACATTTCTAGCAATAGTGGCTGCGGTAGCCACCATTGTATATAATCTGTATGCATGAGTTATTTCACTATTTGAACTGTGGATGACAACAGAAAATAAATTACCTGTGCTAATTGAAAAGATTGTTATGCAAAAGAAAGAAAACAACAAAGTCAAACGACATCCAACCAAAGTTGTTTGTGTCACATTTCATAATTTTAATTGTTTTCTTTCTCTGCTCTCCTAGTGGCCAGGCTTGTGTTGGTCAACTCACATAGCACACGTTAGGGAAAACTCTAATGGGTTCTTCAGGATGGGTGAAAATCCAGATCCCAGTGCCTAAACGCTCATTAGTTTGACATAGAATGAGTCGTGACAATGCTGTCTTCCATCTAGGTGAGTTGTGGGGCGGGGAGAGTTTGATGGTAAAAATTTTAAAAAGCACACAGATGCAATGTCTACTCTTCTTCTAGGCCATTATATTTCCCACAACACTGGGGGATGGGGCACCGTGTCCTTTACTAATGCCCCAAAATAATTTTACCATCTTGTTCCCCATGCTGGGAACAGTGACACATCACCTAGTCCTCCTAGGTGTATGTTTTCCCCAACAGCAACGTTGACTGAGGCTTCCTCCTGATAACTTTCAATATGACATTCCAAGTCTGAATAATCCACAGAACGGAGTTGACCAATTTGTTCCCACATTTTTCCCAGACATCCCACAATGCAAATCTTATGCCATTAGTAACCCTAACATGTAATCCATATTTCTTAAAAAACAAAGTAAAAGTGGGTCAAAAAATGTTTTAATCTAAGTCACAATAAAATTAAGAGACATTTACCCCTATTCCCCAGCCCCTAAACCCCATTACCCACCCACCCTACCCGTTACCCCCATGCCTAACCCTAACAACCACATGTCTATACCATAATATTGATACAATCAAGTACTGATACACCCATATCCTAGCCCTAAATGCCCTATTTGTTACTCATAGACACCAGTTCCTTTGCCAATACATCTCACCCCTGTTACCCACTTTCCTGAAACAACAGTAACCTATATCCAACTATTCACTGCACACCCCAACATTGTTATTTGCATTTCTTAGTCCTGTGACCTCTGACCTTTATAAGCTAATCATTTCATAGATAAACTCATAGTAAGGTAATAATACATGTGCCCCAGTCCCATTCACTTTTTTTCTACCACAAACTTGTGCCAGAAAGAATTTACTGTAAAAGGGCAATCCAGACCCATTACGTGTATGAGTCTTGTGTATCCCTTATATTACTCATATACTGTAAACCAGGTAAGTCTATGGGCATACACATATAAAACTGGTCTATCCTAATGCCCAAGCCTCAACATTCATACAAGCCATGTCTAAACTTTTACTTCAGCACCAATATTCTTACAACCAAGTGTTCATAGGGGAGCAAGTATTTTTCACAGAACCTTCGATGTGTGCAAGTGCTACTGCTACACATACCGTCTCATTTGATAGATTATTAATACCCTTTTTAATACCCTCAAACACCAAGTGATGCATACCCAATTTCAAAATAGGCTGTCATCACTATCAATTGCACACTTAAACATCAGACACAGGGATTCAGTCCATAGGAGGAAAAGTTCAGCAGGAGGGTAAACTGTGGAAGTGCTCATCAGGATGGGGAAAGCATGTTTCTGACCAGACAGCATTCTGGGGTCATACACTAACTGAAACTGAAGTCCCGGGAATCAAAGCCTTGACAGATAAGACACTAACAAAAGTGGGGGTCCTCTGAATGGGAGACTAAGCTGTCCGACTAGAACTAACCAGAAGGGATGGCTAGATTTTAAGGGCTCCCGAGTGGTGCATCGTTCTAAGGCACTGCATCTCAGTGCTGGAGGCGGTGCACAATTGGCCCAGAACCTTTACGGTTTGGTCGGGGTAGGCCGTCATTGTAAATAAGAATTTGTTCTTAACTGACTTGCCTGGTTAAATAAGTAAATATATACAGTCGTGGCCAAAAGTTGTGAGAATAACACAAATATTAATTTCCACAAAGTTTGCTGCTTCAGTGTCTTTAGATATTTTTGTCAGATGTTACTATGGAATACTGAAGTGTAATTACAAGCATTTCATAAGTGCCAAAGGCTTTTATTGACAATTACATGAAGTTGATGCAAAGAGCCTTCTTTTTCAAGGCCTCTGCAATCCGCCCTGGCATGCTGTCAATTAACTTCTGGGCCACATCCTGACTGATGACAGCCCATTCTTGCATAATCAATGCTTGGAGTTTGTCAGAATTTGTGGGTTTTTGTTTATCCACCTGCCTCTTGAGGATTGACCACAAGTTCTCAATGGGATTAAAGGTCTGGGGAGTTTCCTGGACATGGACCAATGTTTTGATCCCCAAGCCACTTAGTTATCACTTTTGCCTTTATGGCAAGGTGCTCCATCATGCTGGAAAAGGCATTGTTCGTCACCAAACTGTTCCTGGATGGTTGGGAGAAGTTGCTCACGGAGGATGTGTTGGTACCATTCTTTATTCACGGCTGTGTTCTTAGGCAAAATCGTGATTGAGCCCACTCCCTTGGCTGAGAAGCAACCCCACACATGAATAGTCTCAGGATGCTTTGCTGTTAGCATGACACAGGACTGATGGTAGGGCTCACCTTGACTTCAAGCTTCTTTTTTTCCGGATGCCCTAAACAATCGGAAAGGGGATTCATCAGAGAAAATGACTTTACCCCAGTCCTCAGCAGTCCACTCCCTGTACCTTTTGCAGACTATCAGTCTGTCCCTGATGTTTTTTCTGGAGAGAAGTAGCTTCTTTGCTGCCCTTCTTGACACCAGGCCATCCTCCAAAAGTCTTTGCCTCACTGTGCATGCAGATGCACTCACACCTGCCTGCTGCCATTCCTGAGCAAGCTCTGTACTGGTTGTGCCCCGATCCCACAGCTGAATCAACTTTAGGAGACGGTCCTGGCGCTTGCTGGACTTTCTTGGGTGCCCTGAAATGGCAGTGTATCAAATAATTGTTCTCCCCACTGTATATTGACTAGTGGTACGCAATGTTGAGTTTTGGCCGCATGAGTAAAATAATGTAACTATTCCGTTTCCAGTAAGAAATGACTGAGGATGTGTTTTTGTTTGAGATTATAGGCCTACTACGCTACAGTATATGCTATGATATTTGGTTCTGTTATCTAAAATACTAATTAATCATGTGATCTTGTAAGACATTGATTCAGCTATGATTTAACTTTTCTAAATGAGCACCATTGTGAGAAGTGATAATCTTCTATTTGTTATAATAATAGTGATTAGTAGGTCTAAAAGGCATAGGCAACAGAACTTGATGAAGGTTATTTTAAGCGATTTGAGTGCTCTTCGAATCATGGTGTTGAAAGGACAGCACCATAACCAAGCAGTCACATATTATTCTGGGTTACACTGCGCAAGAGGGGTTCCGTGGAGATTTATGAACATCAAGGCAGACGCAGTGATTTTGGATCCAAGATCACATTGGTGTGATAAGGTTCATGCAGTGGATCAGTTTGTCTACATAAGCAATAGAAGTGGTACGTTTCTGTATTAAGCTAAGCACTTGAACTGTAGAGCGAGTTCAAGTGCGTCGTACATGAGCCCCAATTCCATAAACTGCTTTGAAGACATTTTTTGCAACCCCTGGTATGTCTGTCTGGGGGTGTTTTTGTTTAATCGGATTTTGCCTGCTCAAAGTGGTTATGCTGTCAAGTTGTGTGAAGGATTGGGAGACAGGCGCAGGAATGAATGCGTAATAGGGGTTTTTAATGACCAAAATTACAGCTTGTCAAGTAAAGGCACGGAGACAAAGACCAAACAAACACGTACACAGAACACAGGGTTGAACCCAAACAAAACAGCGTACTTCGAATAAATACACAGGGCCAAAACACAGCACAGGCACAATGGACATTGGAACAATAATCGACAGCACCAGCAGCGGGACGACACCCACCTCGAAGATGATCACAGAAACGCAGTGCGAGTCGATCTGGACCCGTTGCAGCTGCCAAAGTTGTGTCGTCGTCGGACAGGCCAGTGGCAGCTGCTGAAGTTGGGGTGGCGTCGGACGGACCAGTTGTGGCGGCGTCAGACGGGCCAGTTACAGATGCTGAAGTTGCGGCGGCGCCAGGTGGACCAGTTGCAGCGTCATCGGACGGGCCATTCCCGCTGTCTCCCTTGGGCGGTTGATTATTCTGTCACGTTGTGTGAAGGATTGGGAGACAGGCGCGTAATAGGGGTTTTAATTAACCAAAATTACAGCATACCATGTAAAGGCACCGGGATGAAGACCAAACAAACACATATACAAAACACAGGGTTGAACCCAAACAAAACCTACGGGCCTCTGCACACATGCCTACAGTATGCAACAACAAAAATATGCATTTTTTTTTATATTGTATGCAAAAAAAAGTGCTATATTATTTTATACTAATACTAAGAACATTAGTATTAATTTTTTCTCAAAAAGGTGAGGGTCAAAATAATTGACCCCCTAAAGATTCCTAGAAATAAAGTAGTCAAAGTTTAGTATTAGGTCCCATGTTCCTAGCACGCAATGACTACATAAAGCTTGTGACTCCACATTTTCAGATTATTTTGTGCCCATAGAAATTAACTGTAAATAATGTATTGTGTCATTTTGGAGTCACTTTTATTGTAAAGAAGAATATAATATGTTTCTAAACACTTCTACATGAATGTGATGCTACCATGATAACGGATAATCCTGAATGAATCGTGAATAATGATGAGAGAGAAAGTTACAGTGGGTCAAAGATCATGTCCCTAAGACATACTAACCTTTCACCATTACCAATAACAGGGGAGGTTAGCATATCTCGGGGGTATGATCTTTGACCCTCTGTAACTTTCTCAATCAACATTATTCACGATTCATTCAGGATTATCCGTAATCATGGTAGCATCCACATTAACCTCTGAAGGATCTAACCTTCTTTATCCAATTTCCGCCTAAAATTTTCACCCAGATCTAACTGCCTGTAGCTCAGGACCTGAAGCAAGGATATACATATTCTTGATACCATTTGAAAGGAAACACTTTGACGTTTGTGGAAATGTGAAATTAATGTAGGAGAATATAACACATTAGATCCGGTAAAAGATCATGTAAACAAAAAAACTGTTTTCTATTTTTTTGTTCAATCATCTTTGAGACAGCAAGGGTTCAAACTGTAGAACTTCGTACATTTGAATATAAAAATTGATTTTATCAAACAAAACTATGCAACGTTTTATCTTTGGGACCCTTAGGATGACAAATCAGAGGAAGACTACTGAATGTAAGTACATTATTTACCTTCAGAGGTGAATGTATCAAACCAGTTGCAGTGATAAAAGTGTTTTGTTGTTGTGCACTCTCCTCATACAATAGCATGGTATTTTTTCACTGTAATAGCTACTGTAAATTGGACACTGCAGCTTCGTGCCCATATAATGTCTATGTCCTATAAAGTTGTCTGTTACTTACAACTTATTACTTGTTAAACAATTGTATTAGTATAAAATAATATAATTTGAGCATACAATATAGCTCAGTATTTTAATTCTTTATTTTAAACAGTCATTTTTTGCTCATATTTTCAAGGGTGTCAATATATTGTCACGCCCTGGTTTAAGTATTTTGTGTTTTTCTTCATGTATTGGGTCAGGCCAGGGTGTGGCATGGGGTTTTTGTATTGTGGTGTGTTTTGTCTTGGGGTTTTGGTGTGTATGTATTGGGATTGTAGCTAGTGGGGTTATCTAGCAAAGTCTATGGCTGTCTGGAGTGGTTCTCAATCAGAGGCAGGTGTTTATCGTTGTCTCTGATTGGGAACCATATTTAGGCAGCCATATTCTTTGAGTTTGTCGTGGGTGATTGTCCTTAGTGTCCTTGTTCCTGTCTGTGTTAGGTTACACAAGTATAGGCTGTTTCGGTTTTTGTTACGTTTTTGTAATTGATTCGTGGTTTACGTTCGTTATTAAACATGGATCGCAATCTACACACTGCATTTTGGTCCAACTCTCCTTCACACCTAGAAAACCGTAACATATATTCGGACCCCACTGTATGTTAGCCTTTGTTTTGAATCGATGGGCACCACAGAGACAGGCAATCGACAGACATAAAAAAAGCCTTTTCAGTATCATTTAACAAACTTGAATTCTCATGGGACATGCACAGCATTCATGGAAACACTATTACCCAAGACCGAAATTGTATGTGAAAAACAAACAATGCAAAGCAATGAAAGAATGACAGGCCCTCTAATGTAGAACCTTCAATCAGGGCAATGTACCAAAGTAAATTTAGCCAGATGATATGTTGTCTCTGGCTCCAGGTATTTAATCAGACAAACCTAACCAGTTAAATTCCGCAGCAGAAGGTTGATTGCCTTTGACATTTTCGATTCCCTTGAAACCTAGTGGTTTCCTATTTTTTTCTGCCCGAGACTGGTAATAAAAAAAAGAGATGTAATTTTAATCATCTATTTTGAAAATGAATGTATATTGTCAAGGCCCCCTGCCAATTAAGATATTAGCCCTGGCCCCTTGTATGCTTTGGGAGCAACATGTTTGTGCTGAGGGCAGGAACATCTATCTATCCCTCTGAGGATGAATCATCGCGTAGCATGTTTGACCCCCTCTGCTCTAGTGTGTGTTTAGGAAGGTGTCCTTGTCTCCATATGTCCTTGTATGCAGTCTAGGACACCAAACTGCTGTCCTAATGATTGACAAAGAAAGAAAAAGAAAGAGCACCCCATCCTTCCACCTCGATCACACCCAAAGGGTCATTGTGCAAAATGTTACGCAGCATCATCTGGATATGTGTGCAACAAAAGTTAAACCTTCTGCTACCATTTCTGTCAAGCTGTCTCTGCATACAATTTTAAGCATATAAATCCAACATATGCACCACACAGAACGCACTGCAACTGCCTCTGCAACAATGCTGCAAGGCAAATGGAAATGAATGTACAGTACCAGTCAAAAGTTTAGACACACCTACGTATTCCAGGGCTTTTCTTTATTTTTACTATTTTCTACATTGTAGAATAATAGTGAAGACATCAAAACTATGAAATAACACATATGGAATCATGAAGCAACCAAAAAAGTGTTAAACAAACCAAAATATATTTTATATTTGAGATTCTTCAAACTAGCCACCCTTTTCCTTGACGACAGCTTTGCACACTCTTGGCATTCTCTCAACCAGCTTCATGAGGTAGTCACCTGGAATGCATTTCAATTAACAGGTGTGCCTTCTTAAAAGTTAATTTGTGGAATGTCTTTCCTTCTTAATGTGTTTGAGCTAATCAGTTGTGTTGTGACAAGTTAGGGGGGTGGTATACAGAAGATTATGTATTTATTTAACCTTTATTTAACTAGGCAAGTCAGTTAAGAACACATTCTTAATTACAATGACGGCCTACCGGGGAACTGCATCATTCAGGGGCAGAACAACAGATTTTTACCTGGTCAGCTTGGGGATTCGATCAAGCAACCTTTCGGTTACCGGCCCCCAATGCTCTAACCACTAGACTACCTGCTGCCCTATTTAATAAAAGACCAAGTCCATGTTATGGCAAGAATAGCTCAAATAAGCAAATAGAAATGACAGTCCATCATTACTTTCAGACACAAAGGTCAGTCAATCCAGAAAATTTCAAGAACTTTTAAAGTGTTATCACAAAAACCATCAAGCGCTATGGTGAAACTGGCTCTCCTGAGGACCATCACAGTAAAAGAAGACCCAGAGGTAACTATCTCTGCTGCAGAGGATAAGTTCATTAGAGTTACCAGCCTCTGAAATTGCAGCCCAAATAAATTCTTCTCAACATCAACTCTTCAGAGGAGACTGTGTGAATCAGGCCTTCATGGTCGAATTGCTGCAAGGAAACCACTACTAAATACACAATAGACAGGAAGAGACTTGCTTGGGCCAAGAAACATGAGCAATGAACATTAGACGAGTGGAAATCTGTCCTTTAGTCTGATGTGTCCAAATTTGAGATTTTTGTTTGCAACTGCTGTGTCTTTGTGAAACACAGAGTAGGTGAATGGATGATCTCCTCATGTGAGGTTCCCACCGTGAAGCATGGAGGAGGGGGTGTGATGGTGCTTTGCTGGTGACACTGTTGGTGATTTATTTAGAATTCAAGGCACACTTAACCAGCATGGCTACCACAGCATTCTGCAGCGATACGCCATCCCATCTGGTTTGTACTTAGTGGGACCATCATTTGTTTTTCAACAGGACAATGACAAAACACACCTCCAGGCTGTGTAAGGGCTATTTGACCAAGAAGAAGAGTGATGGAGTGCTGCATCAGATGACCTGGTCTCCACAATCCCCCGACCTCAACCCAATTGAGATGGTTTGGGATGAGTTGGATCACAGAGTGAAGGAAAAGCAGCATATGTGCAATCTCCTTCAAAACTGTTTTACAGGTGAAGCTGGTTGAGAGAATGCCAAGAGTGTGAAAAGTTGTCATCAAGGCAAAGGGTGGCTACTTTGAAGAATCTAAAATCTAACATATATTTATTGATTTGTTTAACACTTTTTTTGATGTCTTCACTATTATTCTACAATGTAGAAAATAATAAAAAATAAAGAAAAAGCCTTGAATGAGTAGGTGTGTCCAAACTTTTGACTGGTACTGTACTTCTGGTGTACCAAAATGCAATGACGCTGTCGGTGTGATTGAAGCGCTCCTTTAAGACAGAGTGCTGCTTCCAAACTGACAGCAATAATGGAGATTTGGAGACAATCTGGGGAAACGTCATTAAGAGGCTGGCCAGCTTTTAGCTCCATCTCTGTTTATAGAGTCTGGCCAAAGGCTAGGAGGGCTGCATCATGCAAACGGATTGGCTAAATCTAATCACTGTACTTTACTGCTTTTGTATATTCAGAATTATAAATAAACTGGAAATAACACAGCAATTAGTCATGGTCAGACATAAACAGACATATATCTACAGTTGTTGTTATTCATTTGACATTAATTTGGGGACTGTTCACATATAATATAATTTTGGGAATGTTTTGTATAGTTATTCATATCCTTTTTCCATGAGCCAGAGAGACAGTGCTGGGTGGTTGTGGTAAAATGGATCTGTGACTGTGGCCTATACAGAATCAAGTGTCCTCGGAAAATGATAGTCCTCAGAAAATGACATTTCTGTTCTGTTATCATGAAATTCAACACTCCATCACTATGCTACTGCACTTGAATTTATTTTAACCAGGCAAGTCAGTTAAGAACAAATTCTTATTTTCAATGACAGCCTAGGAACAGTGGGTTAACTGCCTGTTCAGGGGCAGAATGACAGATTTGTACCTTGTCACTACTAGGCTACCCTGTACCCTGTAGACCAGCACATCTCTCACCTATAGACAGAAAATAGAATTCACATTTTTCCTACAGTAGTTTGAGGTGTCATCTGCTGTACAAATATCTGAGGAAAAAAGGATGACATTTCAAATATCATTTCTGGCAACAATCTCCTTTGAACATGACTGTTGATCATGTTTGTAAAAAAAATGTCACCTGGCAAGACATCTGGAACATGGAAGCTGCTTGTCCTTTCTCCATTATATTCATATAATAGGATATAATACAAACACTCAGTAACTGCCCTCAAGTTGTATTCACAGCAGGTAAGCTATTTATCTATGTTAAATACATCCAGTTCAAATGCCATTTGCTTTAACAATACATCACTCACAGCCTCCTTATCAGTCAAATACAAAGCGTATAATAAGACCAGAACTGTTGACATAACCTCTTCATTGTTGATTGCTGATCTGCTGTAAAGAGTTAGAGTCATGAACAAGATATCGCGTGAGGCCAAATATAGTACTGTCTGTACTTTTCTGCACACAAGTTGCAAGGAAAGAGAGAAGGAGTTTGGTGAGGATGGCAGAATACTTTTAAGCTGTGAAAAGACATTTGGCCGGCACTGTATGACTTGCTTTGGAGTGAAAGTCGACTTTCTTCAGCTGTCTCATCAGAATGTGTTGCTGGGATGTGAAGCTGACAACAAGTGTGATAGCTATCATCAGCACTATCAGAGTACCTCCAGTACCTCTAGTACATCTAGTTTGACTGTCATTCAATGACTGTTCTACTGAAAAATGAGAGGAGTATAATATCAACATAAACTGTTATTCCTTTCCACACTGAACAGTAGGGTTGCTTGGTGGGACATTGCATTGAAGTGAAGTGAAGGTTTATTGGGGAAAATGTGTGCTCACAGTCTAGACGGCCTCTCCAAATTGCCTGTGTCTTAGAGAGCTCAATGATTTAGTAGTAGCCATCTGGGGGAATGACAAAATTGAGTTATTATTTCATGATGAAGGCATTTCACTCAGGCAGCACCCTGGCAGTGGGAAAGGGCACTGTAAAACATTCTCATCCATTACAAATCTTCTAGAAAGTGAAAGAAATGATACTATACACACCACGGCCACCGTACTGAATCTAATTTCAACGGCAGGGTTGCTGGTAAAGCTACTTTGACCATGTCCATTTGTAGTTCATCCAAGATTGCAGGTCTCTTTATCAATTTAAATAGGCCTGTTGGATAGTAGCAGTGCTGTCAAGGTGGAGCCTTGAGTAAGTGTGTTAGTATGGAATACCCATTTTCTATCCTTATATTTCTTGACTGGAATCATGGTTAGGATTAAGGGGGCTGAATTGTTTGGGTCTGATTTTGTTAATCAGTGACATACTGTATGTATGTGAGGTCTACACTCTCGGGTTTTGGTTACAAAATCATTGCATCTCAGAGACATACTGTATATGGGACAATTTTACTGAATTCAAATTTGTTTCCAGATTATTTTGTTTATTTGTGTTTACTGTATGTTTATCTTAGTTCCCCTCTAGAAGCAAAAATATTTTGATATAGTGACATTTTTAAAATTGTTGGTGTTAAATTTAATTAAATGAATAATATTAATGAATTTGTTGTAAAACTAGATTAACCCAATTCAGTTTGCTGCCATGCAAAAGTTCAGTGAAAAAGTTAAACTGCAAAGTTAATGAGGACGAGCAAATAAACAAGAACACAAATGGAAAGATGAATACTTTTAAACTGTGAAAACACACTCCATGGGGGGTGGGTTCCCGCGTTGTTCGTAACTTCTTTTGTACATAATTTTGCTGCTACTGTCTCTTATGACCGAAAAGAGCTTCTGGAGATCAAAACTGCAATTGCTCACCTCAAACTGAAGGAAGAGTTCTTCTTAAATGAGTCGGATGGGAGGGAAATACTACTACAGACACCCAACCAGGCCCAGATTCCTGTGATTCGTGGAGAAGGAAACTGAGATTTAGTGGAAAAAGTTCAGAGTGCCTTGCGAAGATCAGGTGACGAGTGGAAAATCTGCCCTTGCCTTACGTCCTGCTAGCTAATGTTCAATCGCTGGAAAATAAATGGGATGAGCTGAAAGCACGTATAGCCTACCAAAAGGACATTTAAAACTGTAATATCTTATGTTTCACCGAGACGTGGCTGAACGACGACATTAAGAACATACAGGTGGCGGGTTATACACTCCATTGGCAGGACAGAACAGCAGTATCTGGTAAGACACAGGGTGGGGGCCTATGCATATATGTGAACAACAACGGGTGCACAATATCTAAGGAAGTCTCGAGGTTATGCTCGCCTGAGGTAGAGTATTTAATGATAAGCTGTAGACCACACTATCTACCTAGGTAGTTTTCATCTGTATTTTTCGTAGCTTTCTACATACCACCACAGACCGATGCTGGCAGTAAAACCACACTCAATGAGCTGTATACCGCCATAAGCAAACAGGGAAACGCTCATCCAGAGGCGGCGTTCCTAGTGAACGGGGACTTTAATGTAGGGAAACTTAAATCAGTTAAACCTCATTTCTATGTCAAATGTTCAACCAGAGGAAAAATAACAACTGACCACCTTTACTCCACACACAGAGACGCGTACAAAGCTCTCCATTTGGCAAATTTGACCATAATTAAATCCTCCTGATTCCTGCTTACAAGAAAAATTAAAGAAGGCAGCACCAGTGACTCGGTCTATAAAAAAGTGGTCAGATGAAGCAGCTGCTAAACTACAGGACTCCTTTGCTAGCACAGACTGGAATATGTTCAGAGATTCTTCCGAATGCATTGAGGAGTACACCACATCAGTCACTGGCTTTATCAATAAGTGCGTCGAGGACGTCGTCCCCACAGTGGCTGTATGAACATACCCCAACCAGAAGCCATGGAAGCCATGGATTACAGGCAACTGAGCTAAAGGATAGAGCTGCCGCTTTCAAGGAGTGGGACACTAACCCGGGAGCTTATAAGAAATCCCACTATGCCATCCGACAAACCATCAAACAGGAAAGAATCAATACAGGACTAAGATCGGATATGGCAGGGCTTGCAAAATATTACAGACTACAAAGGGAAGCACAGCCGAGAGCTGCCCAGTGACACGAGTCTACCAGACGAGCTAAATTACTTCTATGCTCGCTTCGAGGCAAGTAACACTGAAACATGCATGAGAGCACCAGCTGTTACAGATGACTGTGTGATCACACTCTCCGCAGCCGATGTGAGTAAGACTTTCAAACAGGTCAACATTCACAAGAATGTTCAACCTCTCCCTGTCTGAGTATGTAATATCAACATGTTTCAAGCAGACCACCATAGTCCCTGTGCCCAAGAACATTAAGGTAACCTGCCTAAATGACTACCGACTTCTAGCACTCACATCTATAGCCATGAAATGCTTTGAAAGGCAGGTCATGGCTCACATCAACAGCCTTATCCCAGAAACCCTAGACCCACTCTAATTTTCATACCGCACCAACAGATTCACAGATGATGCAATCTCTATTGCACTCCACACTGCCCTCTCACACCTGGACAAAAGGAACACCTATGTGAGAATGCTATTCATTGACTACAGCTCAGTGTTCAACACCACAGTGCCCTCAAAGCTCATCACTAAGCTAAGGAGCCTGGGACTAAACACCTCCCTCTGCAACTGGATCCTGGAATTCCTGACGGGCCGCCCACCGGTGGAATGGGTAGGTAACAACATATCCTCCACGCTGATCCTCAACACGGGGGCCCCTCAGGGTAGGTGCTCAGCCCCCTCCTGTACTCCCTGTTAACTCATGACTGCATGGCCAGGCACGACTCCAACTCCATCATTAAGTTTTCGGATGACACAAACTAGGCTTGATCACCGACAACGACAAGACAGCCTATAGAGAGGAGGTCAGAGACCTGACCGTGTGGTGCAAGGACAACAACCTCTCTCTCAACGTGATCAAGTCAAAGGAGATGATTATGGATTACAGTAAAAGGAGGACCGAGCACGCCCCCATTCTCATCGACAGGGCTGTAGTGGAGCAGGTTGAGAGCTTCAAGTTCCTTGGCGTCCACACCACAAACAAACTAACATGGTCCAAGCACACAAAGACAGTCATGAAGAGGGCACGACAAAACCTATTCCCCCTCAGAAGACTGAAAATATTTGGCATGGGTCCTCAGATCCTCAAAAGGTTTTACAGCTGCACCATCGAGAGCATTCTGACGGGTTGCAACACTGCCTGGTTTGCCAATCTGCTCGGCCTCTGACCGCAAGGCACTACAGAGGGTAGTGCGTACGGCCCAGTACATCACCAGGACCAAGCTTCCTGCCATCCAGGATCTCTATACCAGGCGGTGTCAGAGGAAGGCACTAAAAATTGTCAAAGACTCCAGCCACCCTAGTCATAGACTGTTCCCTCTGCTACCGCACGGCAAGTGGTACCGGAGTGCCAAGTCTAGGTCCAAGAGTCTCCTACCCCCAAGCCATACGACTCCTGAACATCTAATCAAAGGCTCCCCAGACTATTTGCATTTGTTTTGTATTTTCTTAAAACTGCATTGTTGGTGAAGGGCTTGTAAGTAAGCATTTCACTGTAAGGTTTACACCTGTTGTATTCGGCACATGTGACAAATAACAGCAGGTTATCTACTCCACTATTCTATTTAAGTGTATTAAACTCTATTAAACTCTAGTTTTTGGATTGAGTAGGAATGACATTGGCTCTCGCTTGTTGTTCTGGGTGAACACACATCTGGTGTCTGAAGACCATACATGCTAATGTGATATTATCATCATACCATGGCCTGTAATTGGCCTGTAATTACAAATGGGATCTTGCCACATGCTAGCTCCTAATAATCAGACCATTCTCTCCAGCACAAAGCTATTCATGTGCCAAAATTAAAGCTAGTAGACTAACACACAATAAACCATGGGGAGGCTACATGTCAGGACAGAGAATAGAATTAGGATTTAGAATACTAGAATGGACATGAACCTTCTTATGATGGGATAAAGGTAAACCATTTAGATCATGGAGTTGGTCAACCAGAGTTTGAAAGTGCTGTGATAAGATATTGTGTAAATCAATGAATTTGAAGAATTGATCTGCACTGTATGTTTGTTAGCTAGCTAGCCAGACAGTTTTAGAGGAATGATTCCTATAAAGAAGTATTCATTTAGTGATAATGCCCGAGAAGCCAGTGTTTGGAGGATATATTGGCATGCATGTTGTTACAGTGCCAATATATCCTTCAAATCATGGCTTCGAGAGCATTATCACTTTTATACAACGGGTAACCAACATCTTCAAATAATGATTGACATATTTTCATTAAAAAAGTTATTTTGAGGAATTTACTCATACTATTTCATCCTTCCACAAGATATAGTCCCGACACAAATCTAAGGTTCCTACCCAAGCTGGCTGGTCAATCGTTCTACTGGTTTGGTTGACCCAGTCATTCAGTCTTTTGTTCTGCATCTACGGACGCGACCCAGTTGTTCGTTCTATATGTTCCATTGCCATACATTCTGGCAACGTTCTTATCCCTTGCTTGCTAGCTAGACAACTACGGCTAATTTACAGTCACATCAAACAATGCATCCAGAATAACAGCAAAGTAGCTCCATTTGTTTAAGCTGTTTGCTTGTGACATTTATTTGGATACATCCATAACAATGAGTTAATGATGCGCTATTTCACCTGGCGTAGAAAATGTGCTCTCTCGTCAGGACACTTGTTCAGAGGAGCTAGCCAACAACACAGCCACTTCCATTCAAACTGAAGGTGGAAAGACAACAAACTAGTTGCACTTCGTTTCACTTGACCTGTTTTCTATTGATAGTTCTTTGTATATATCCATAAAAATTCATTATTTTGACTGTTTGAGAAAAGCTGCCTGCCTGTCTGTCTCATCCCGACACGATCATTACTATGGGACATCTAGAGATCGAATTTGAAAATTGAAAAAATGCAAGGTTTATACAAATCACAGCTGTTTCAATATTCAAATTAGTCTAAAAGAAATGTGAGATCATGTCTAGATGCTTTTTATAGTGGAGATCAAATTTACAAAGTGACTGGCTGGGCTAATGAGACAGTGGATTATGCAGTCAAATGGAACAGTGTAAATAGGCATTTTAACGTCATAGATTTTGCCGGTGGTCATTTGTGGAATATACACTGGCTGGAATGTGGTTTTAACCAATCAGCATTCAGGATTAGACCCACCCATTGTATAACTGCCAATATGCCAACATTCCATTTGTAACGGATGTGAAACAGCTAGCATGGTTAGCGGTGGAGCGCGCTAAATAGCGTCACTTGCTCTGAGACCTTGAAGTAGTAGTTCCCCTTGCTCTGCAAGGGCCGTGGCTTTTGTGGAGCGATGGGTAACGATGCTTCGTGGGTGACTGTTGTTGATGTGTGCAGAGGGTCCCTGGTTCGTGCCCAGGTATGGGTGAGGGGACGGTCTAAAGTTATACTGTTACACATTCAAACAATGCAGTGAATCCACAGTAATACACTGGCTGAAATCATTTGATGATAGGATTTAGACAAGTTGTAAATGCCTCAAGTACTGATATTGTATAACATAATAGCATATTTTAGAGGCTATTTATACAGAAAATGTGTATAAAACCTGTATAAATTGTATTTAAAATGACAATATTTTAGGCTCACAATAATTATATTATACCATTTCTGATATATCGCTTTACTTTTATTTTCCTGCATAAGTAAAATCAGCGGCTGAATCCCAAATCACCCACTTTTCCTTCCCCTCGCAAGCTGTGGGAGTGAAAATGATTGAGGGTGTAGGGGCTATTTAGACCTTCAGACAGCCACTTCGACCGAGCCAGCAAGGCTGCAGGCTTCAGAGCGAAGTGATATCCAGACATGCACTACAATATGAGTTTGTGCAATTTCAGAGACGTGAGTAATTACAGCGGCAAGAAAAAGTATGTGAACCCTTAGGAATTACCTGGTGTTCTGCATAAATTGGTCATAAAATGTCATCTGATCTTCATCTAAGTCACAACAATAGACAAACACAGTCTGCTAAAACTAATAACACACAAACAATTATATGTTTCCATGTCTTTATTGAACACACCATGTAAACATTCACAGTGCGGGGTGGGAAAAGTATGTGAACCCTTGGATTTAATTACTGGTTGACCCTCCTTTGACTGCAATAACCTCAACCAAATGGTTTCTGTAGTTGCATATCAGACCTGCACAACAGTCAGGAGGAATTTTGTACCATTCCTCTTTACAAAACTGTTCCAGTTCAGCAATACGCTCGGGATGTCTGGTGTGAACTGCTCTCGAGGTCATGCCACAGCATCTCAATCGGGTTGAGGTCAGGACTCTGACTGGGCCACTCCAGAAGGAGTATTTTCTTCTGTTGAAGCCATTCTGTTGTTGATTTACTTCTGTGTTTTGGGTCGTTGTTCTGTTTGCATCACCCAACTTCTGTTGAGCTTCAATTTGCGGACAGATAGTCTAACATTCTCCTGCAAAATATCCTGATAAACTTGGGAATTTATTTTCCCGTCGATGATAGCAAGCTGTCCAGGCCCTGAGGCAGCAAAGCAGCCCCAAACCATGATGCTACCTCCACCATATTTTACAGTTGGGATGAGATTTTGATGTTGGCATGCTGTGCCTTTTTTTCCTCCACACATAGTGTTGTGTGTTCCTTCCAAACAACTCAACTGTAGTTTCATCTCTCCAAAGAATATTTTGCAGCAATGTTTTTTTTGGACAGCAGTAGCTTCTTCCATGGTGTCCTCCCGTGAACACCATTTTCGTTTTGTGTTTTACATATCGTAGACTCGTCAACAGAGATGTTAGCATGTACCAGAGATTTCTGTAAGTCTTTAACTGACACTAGGATTCTTCTTAACCTCATTGAGCATTCTGTGCTGTGCTCTTGCAGTCATCTTTGCAGGACAGCCACACCTAGGGAGAGTAGCAACAGTGCTGAACCTTCTCCATTTATAGACAATTTGTCTTACCGTGGACTGCTGGACGTCAAGGCTTTTAGAGATACTTTTGTAACTGTTAGGTATGCGTAACTGGCTGTAAGGGAGTCAGGTGCAGGAGAGCAGAAGTTGGGTAGCCAAAGGAGCCTTTTATTTCGGCGAACAAAACACAAAACACACAGCACTAAGAACACTAAGAACACTAAACACAATATGGGTTGACATAACCCAGCGCAAACCAGTCTAGTGTGCACATACACAAAACAATTCCACACACAGACATGGGGGGGAACAGAGGGTTATATACAATTCTAACTACTGAGGGAATTGAAACCAGGTGTGTAGGAAAACAAGACAAGACAAATGGAAAAATGAAAGGTGGATTGGCGATGGCTAGAAAGCCGGTGACGTCGACCGCCAAACGCCGCTCAAACAAGGAGAGGAACCGACTTCGGCGGAAGTCGTGACAGTAACCCTTTCCAGCTTTATGCAAGTCAACAATTAGTAATTACCCTAGGGGTTCACATACTTTTTCCAACCTACACTGTGAATGTTTAAATGAAGTATTCAATATAGACAAGAAAGGTTCAAGTAGACTGAGTTTGTCTATTGTTGTGACTTAGAGGAAGATCAGATCACATTTTTTTGACCAATTTATGTAGAAATCCAGATAATTCCAAGGGTGTCACATACTTGTTCTTGCCACTGTATTATGCCACGTGCATTTGTTTATCTCTGATTTCAAGACTTGACACATGTAACAGATTAAATACAGTGCATTTTAAAAGTATTTGGACCTCTTGACTTTTAGCACATTTTGTTACGCTACAGCCTAATTCTAAAATGTATTACATCGTTTGCAATTTCCCTTCATCTTTCCCTCGATCCTGACTAGTCTCCCAGTCCCTGCTGCTGAAAAATATCCCCACACAGAATGTTGCTGCCACCACCATGCTTCACCGTAGGGATGGTGCCAGGTTTCCTCCAGACATGACGCTTGGCATTCAGGCCAAAGAGTTCAATCTTGGTTTCATCAGACCAGATAATCTTGTTTCTCATGGTCTGAGAGTCCTTTATGTGCCTCTTGGCAAACCAATATGGCTGATATTTATATTCTGAAACTTTTAAGGCTTGTATGAATTAGCCCCGTTAGTAATTTAGTAGGATCTCTATGGGACAGAGGAGGCTTATCTTCCATTCTAGTAATGTGGAATTTCTGAAGCAAACCATAGGAACATAAACCGTCTGTATATCAAGTATTTGGATGACAAGCACTTTACAGATAAGTAACCATGCATGAAGTCAAGACAAGTACAGGCAGGATCAGTGGTCAAACCAATAGCAACTTTTCTCTGTCTAATGACAGTGGTATAAAATAACGGGCCAAACGTTTGTGGGCTACTCCGCCCAACCGGTACATTTATGTGTGCCCATTGGTCACGAAGAGCAAACCGAGACAGGAATTGACATGGTCCTCCCGGAAGGGTGCATTTGGTATGAAAATAAATCTGTGCGGTATTATACAATGAAACATAGCTAGTAGCCCCAGTTTCTTTCTAAATGCGTTCTTCTAACCACTGTTTATAGAGAACTATCACCATGGCTAATTTTAATGAAGCGGATTTCCCACCAAATCTGACTTGCCTCAAAGTAAGTGCTAGTTCAAAACTCCCTCATTGACAAGCTAACGGCGACGTCATCGAGCTACAGTCTAGCTACTTCTTACAATTACTATTTTCGCAAAATAGCCCACACTCCATGATAGCAAGCTAACGTTAGTTAGTACAGAATATTTGTCAGACAGCAAGTTAGCTAACTAACTTGCCTTTATTGTTTTGCCTTTTAAAACATGATTCATAATAGCCAGCTAGCTAACCCAGTAGTGTGAACAACAAACTGACACTATTCTTTCTGTATGCAGAATGTTGATACCCTTCTTCGATGTCCCATTTGTTTTGAGTTCCTGAGTATCGCAGTGATGACAAAATGCTCTCACAACTGTAAGTTAACCGGATATAGTCCCCAGACAAACTATCCAGCGTTAGTTTTCAAGACCATGTTATAGCTATAGCCTGGTGTGTAGATGGCACCACTTGTCTCTTAACAATACAGTATAATCAAACCTGATTATGTACATTTCTATTTACAGTCTGCTCTTTGTGCATAAGAACATTTATGTCCTACAAGTTGCAATGTCCAGTGTGTAATTCAGTAAGTATGATCCCTGATGGTACTGAATGCATTGCATCGTTGTGACAATTAAGCTGTCTTTTTAATTGAATCTGTTTAAGCGTTCCATATGTCAAAATCAGGCAGGCATGCATTTTTCTCTATTTTAGCCTACAACAGAACAGGACCTAAGAAACAACCGGATACTGGATGACCTGGTCACAAACTTTCAAACTGCAAGGTACCTGTATTGTATATGAAATAATTACATGATATGCCGGTAGAAAAATAAAATGTAAACATACTGTATCTATCCTATTTCTCGTTCTTATATTACATAGAGGCATCTCCTCAGGCAACTAGAGACCCTGCAGCACATCTGTGCCTACCTATATGACAGATGAAATGCTAATTCATTATAGAGAAACCACAAAAATGTATATTTTGAAAAAGCCACCAAGCTCAGTGTTTTGAAGGCTGAGGGTATGCCTGATACCATAAGCCCAGCTGGCAGGTTCCTTTCTCTGTAGAAAAATGTTAATCAAAGGCTTGAAAGTGCATATTATTTGCAAATACATGTGTATTACTTATATAGACTGAGTGCACAAAACATTAGGAACTTTCCATGACAAACATACCTGGTGATTCCAGTTGGAAGCTATGATCCTTATTGATGTTACCTGTTAAATCAACTTAATCAATGTAGATGAAGGGGAGGAGACATGTTAAAGGATTTTTAAGCTTTGAGATAATTGAGACATGGATTGTTTATGTGTGCCATTCAGAGGGTGAATGGGCAAGACAAAATATTTAAGTGCCTTTGAAGAGGAGGTATGGTAGGAGGTGCCAGGTGCCTCGGTTTGTCTGTCAAGAACTGCAACGCTGCTGTTTTTTTTTGCGCTCAACAGTTTCCCGTGTGTGTCAGCGATGTTCCACCAACCAAAGGACATCCAGCCAACTTGACACAACTATGGGAAGCATTGGAGACAACATGGGCCAGCATCCCTGTGGAATGCTTTCGACACCTTGTAGAGTCCATACTCTGACAAATTGAGGCTGTTCTGAGGGCAAAAGGGGGTGCAACTAAAAATTTAAGAAGGTGTTCCTAATGATTTATACAGTCAGTATACAAAACCATTCAAAAGTGCTGTTTTGAGCAGGGTTTCCCAAACTCGGTCCTGGAGCCCCTGTGGGTGCACGTTTTGGTTTTTGCCCTAGCACTACACAGCTGATTCAAATAAAGCTTAATGATGAGTTTGTTATGTTATTCAGCTATGTAGTACTAGGGCTTAAACCAAAAAGTGCACCCAGGGGGGCCCCAGGACCGACTTTGGGGAAACACTGGTTTTGAGGACTGCCTTTTAGTACACTTTTTGTGCCGATGTTTGGGGATGCCATTTTAAATGTTGTCATTTCAGAATGATAATCCTGAGGATAAAATGGAAGGAATGATAACAATGTCCTTTTCCCTCCATAGTAGCAGGAAACACTGTTAGAGCAAGTCAATTCAATGTTGTGCATACTTTGGCCTTGGGAATGACAGTAATGGAGTAATAAAAACGACAGAAGGGATATTTACTACAGGACACCAAAAACATACCCACAAACACAGGAGAGGATGTAAGCATAAAAAAGCCAAGGTTGTTTTGAGCTTACCTCATAAAAATACCAGGAAACAAAAATGAATGTGAAAGATTAGGAATGCATGTCTGGGGATGCCACTGTTATTGACTAGATTTTAATTTGCCCTCTGGTGAACAACATTTAAGCCATTTTTATCTAACATCTTACTACTTACCTGCTACTAATACACCTCTAAATTGTGGATTTCCCTTTATAATCAAATGGGGATTTCTATTTAATGTACCTGAGCTATATTGTTTTTTGCATTGCATTATTTCCTATTTACTACAATGCAATGCTGTTGTCAACAAGACTATGTCCATGGCATGATATTGAGTCAATCACATAAAATATATTTGCACTTCTGTAGTAATTCCACGCATGTTTCCAGTAAATAAGTCCACTGTTTTATGAGTATTTTATGAGTGAGCATAAAACATAATATTTTTGCCCAGGCAGGATTTGAGGCTGCAGGCAGCAGACTTGATCTCACGGTGCTGCTGTTATCAATGTTTAAACCATGCTGCTCACTCACGTCAATCATCTGAATGGCGTCATCCCTCAGAAAGCTCTAATTTACAACCGAGGAATTTCAGATGGCCATCGGGGTTTGGAGAGAGTGGCTTATGTGGCTGCCCTCTCCTCTGTCCTTTAATTTCCTGTTTGTCTAGCAGGGAGCATGTGAAAGAGAGGTACACCACCACGGGGGACTGGACCCTCAGAAAGCAGGATGTTTACAGAGTACCCATTTGTTCATTTCCCTGCTGTCTGAGATGCAATCAAATAGCATAGTCCTTGCTTTGTATTGTATGTCTTGACTCTCATCTACTTTTTGTCCTTTCTGAAATGTGTTCATTTTGCTGAGTAGCCTACCTAACTGATCATGTAGTTATTTAATAAGTTGTTATTAGGCTAGATACTTGATAGCAGGCCATAAGTATCAGACCCTAAAAGCAAACTATGAGCTATTTTGATACTTTGGGCTTGAGATGCAATTTGTCGTAGGTAACATTTTCTCCTCTGTGTGCAGGAAGCTGCCTGGCAACTTTAGAATCAATATCCTGGGACAGTTGAAATGCAATTAGACTCTCGGCTTTAAGGAGGCTGTATTGACTCTATCCGGTCCTCTGGTGACTTCAGGTCTGCTCATCCATGATCAATGAGCTCCCAAAATCCTGGCCTCTCTCCCGGCCTGCCGCTGACCCCCGCTCACCTTTGGGGGGGGCTTCTGACCTGGCCTGCTATTTATTATCAGCTCTTTAATCTAACGCCCGCTGTTATGACCATTTCTCTACCACTTTGTGTTTGGACAGTTGCATAGCGTTGTGTCAACAAAATGACAACAAGAAACCAAGCAGCATGGAATACTTTCCTTTGGCCTTTAGAGTAATGTATTTCCCTCCCTATATGGATGTTGTTTTTAATGTAAATGGTTGCTGTGTGTGGCTGGTGACAGCCTGTTTAGGGAGCAGATCTCCTGGATTCTTAGTAACTATCAGGATGCCCTTTCCTCTGGGAAACTGGTTATTCCTGCCTCAAACCATGGGTCTCCTCTCTTCGTTGTTATTCACAATGGAACTGCGCTCTGCCTCTGAATAGTAAATCAGGCAGGCAATCAGTTCAAACTGTCATGTAGGCTTAGATTATCTCCAAGTCATCCCTTCCTCCGTGACTTGGGCTCAACACATACCAAATCACACCTCGTGTAGGGGAAGCAGTACATCGACACTCTTCCCTAAAGGCCATGGAGGTACATAGATGTGTGTGTGCTTGCATCACTGCTGCCCACTGTGCCAATAACACAGATAACTCATTGGTTCTCTCATCTAATTACAGATATAGTTAACTCCAATCTATTCCATTTCCTGTCTTAATTTAGAATCTATGAATAGTCATCAAGCACAAAGAGAATAGATGATTTAATGTTTTATTAACTACACTATTCTCTACTTTGGCAGATTAACCTCAGCATCTTTCAACCTCTGAAAATGGTGGCTAATGATGTTCCTACTGGGTGATGTATGGAATAGTGGAGGAAAGGTCTATGATGTAACTCCGATTAGAAGGCAATAGGCAGTCAGTCAATGTCCCTCTGAGGTGCGCTGTTTATTATGACAAAGCCCAGACTCTTCCAGGGTTTTGTCCAGCAGATGCAGGATGAGTGTAACTAAGTGGATCTGAGTGAGGCAACCCAGGGGAGATTCAGGTTGGTCATATGCAGTATTTACAAAGTTTGACTCCTGACTCCGTGCCAATGCTGGAATGAGAGAAGCCATACAAGAATGACAAAGGCACCCATTTAGTCTATGCTTATTATTTGTTTTGTGGCGTGCTGTTGTATCGACTCACATAACCCAAGTATTGGCATTTTGATGATCTCCATAAAGATGGCTTGCAATGAGGTTAGGTGGAGCATGCAGTGTGTGGAGTCTGTTTGTGTAGAGGCATTTCTACTATTGAATAAGGGTGGGACTTCTTTCAATTCTGACTTTGATCTGCTACCTACCAAGTCATGGTGGGCTTAATATTAGTGAAACTTACATGGTAATCAATACTTTTCAAACATAAACACTACTGCTTTGGTTTAAAGGGGTAAATGAACAATCTAATATCATTAGAAAAAACAATGTTTGCATGTGTGTATTTATACTTAGCCTTATAATAGCCTCCAATACCCTACTCAATAAATTGAATGCAGTCTATCACATTGCCATCCGTTTTGTCACCAAAGCCCCATATACTACCCACCACTGCGACCTGTACGCTCTCGTTGGCTGGCCCTCGCTTCATACTCGTCGCCAAACCCACTGGCTCCAGGTCATCTACAAGACCCTGCTAGGTAAAGTCCCCCCTTATATCAGCTCGCTGGTCACCATAGCAGCACCCACCTGTAGCACGCGCTCCAGCAGGTATATCTCTCTGGTCACCCCCAAAACCAATTCTTCCTTTGGCCGCCTCTCCTTCCAGTTCTCTGCTGCCAATGACTGGAACGAACTACAAAAATCTCTGAAACTGGAAACACTTATCTCTCTCATTAGCTTTAAGCACCATCTGTCAGAGCAGCTCACAGATTACTGCACCTGTACATAGCCCATCTATAATTTAGCCCAAACAACTAACAACTCTCCCCCTACTGTATTTATTTATTTATTTAGCTCCTTTGCACCCCATTATTTCTATCTCTACTTTGCAAATCTACCATTCCAGTGTTTTACTTGCTATATTGTATTTACTTCGCCACCATGGCCTTTTTTTGCCTCCCTTATCTCACCTCATTTGCTCACATTGTATGTAGACTTATTTTTCTACTGTATTATTGACTGTATGTTTGTTTTACTCCATGTGTAACTCTGTGTTGTTGTATGTGTTGAACTGCTTTGCTTTATCTTGGCCAGGTCGCAATTGTAAATGAGAACTTGTTCTCAACTTGCCTACCTGGTTAAATTTTAAAAAATTAGCCTAGGCTAAATGTTGGAATTTTTCCATGAAACCAAAGAAACGTCAGTTGGTGGATTGCGTGACATGTCCAGTCGGGCTCTTAATTTACTGTTAGAATAGTAGTATACACAAAGTGCAATTTCGAAATTTGGTTGTGCATCAGCAGTTTTTCTCTTGTTATGTCAGTCATTGCCATTCACTTACTTGGCCATGTCAACTAATACTTTTTAGATTGCGAAGTTAGTCTAGCCAGTTATCTAAACTTGTAGTAATCATGGCTGAATACAGCCCGGGGCATGCAGAGCACGTGCCCAGGGGTCCTGATCTTCACAGAGCCTCCATTGATTTTGTTAGTCACTCTCACTCCGGTATCATTATTAACATGGCATAAGTCATTGCAGAATGTGTAGAATTGCAGGAAATTAGCTTAAAATGTTTTTATTCATTAGAATATAATAGAGGGTAAACACTGAGAGTGGAGCCTTCGGCTCCTCAAAGCACAAGATGCCCTCCTGATACCCTGGCTGCTTTACGTGATAGTGTTACTGCCACTAGATGTGTTTTTCAGATGACATGAGAGCATTTGAAGGAGTGAGTATATACAGTATACTGTATATACATGTCAAATATTACTGCCCACCAGACCGCCACCTCTTCATTAAGTGCATTTCATTTAGACTGGATGTGCATAATATTACCTGTGGCTTTATATTTACTGATAGAGGCAGGGCGTAAGGTACTGGGAGCAGCTGAGCACCTGTCCGAGTGGGAGTTTTATGGCCTTTCCTACACTGCATGGTGTGTGCTGTGAAGGTGCTGGCTGCCTTGCGTGTGCTGTAACCTGCTCTAATGCTCAGAGCGAAGACAAATAAATTGGTTTCAATATGGAAAGCAGAGCATTGCACACCTCATTGATTCCACTTTATGGCCCAGTAATGGCTCTGCAGCTACCAGCTCTATTTGTTTGCTTTCCACATTTCCAAGATTGTGGCCGACTCGTTCTCGCTCCGCAAGAAAGTGCGAGATAATTGGACATGTGCAGTTTACGTCAAGGGGCTCACATTACTGTCAGCAGCATTTATTGGCAGATAACCCTCTCCTATTTCCAGTGGGCCCCAAACCTTTCCTTCTCTAGAGAGTCTGCATGCGCCTGTTTTTGTTTAGTAAATTAGTGAGCGTTTGTTTCACTGTCACTGTGTGTGTGTCATTTTTGGTTGGTGTGCATATCTGTGTGGAATAGTCAATGCATTTTATCAGACTACTTAGACCTGGAGGATATGTCAGCTCTGTCCTCTTGTTCCTCTGTTGTGACCAACTCATTGTATTTCTTCAGTCTCACACTAAAGTTCTAATGTTCTTTTCTCCCGCCTGCTTATCCCAGGCAGAAGTTGTCAAAAGCTAATTTCGACTCGCCTCCATTATCCCCGAAGACCCCAGCCTCTACTGTCAAGTGTAAAACACACAGTCAGACCAGGGGCCCCAAGAAGAATGGCTCCATCCTCAGTCACTTTTTCCAGAAGGGGCCAATCACTTCCACATCATCTCTCACTACAGAGGCCCCGCCAGCACTTCATACACAAACTGTGAAAGTAGACCCTGGTCATCAGGTCTCTGTGAATGAGGATCCCATGGAGGAGGAGATACCGGCCCAGGTGCTGGTGTCTGTGAAGATTGAGAAGATGGACATCTCCATGACAGGGCTGTCGTCTCTGGCTGACTCGCCGTCCACGTCACAGGACATGAATCCTGTAGTTAAAGGTAAGGCCTGTCTCCAGGAAGGAGTCTCCAGGAAGTCTTGTGTGTGTGTGTGTGTGGTGTGGAGAGACAAATGATATTTTCCACTAGAACATTTAGAATTTGAGGAAGACTTGGCTGCCAAAACACAGTATTTCTAATGCATATGGGCCTATGCTTAAAATGGGAAAGCAATGTTAGTTGTACTTTTTTTCATTGTACTAGCTGCATAGAATATTCATGTCAATTTAAAATGATGGATGATTTCAATGCTACATGGAACAGTGGCCATTTCACAATGACCACGTTTACATGCACACAGTATTCTGAATAATAGCTCATATCCCGATTAAGGTCTTATTCAGGATAAACTGTTTACATGCATTAGGGTCCTATAAAATATGCGATACGGAGAACACAGACAGAATCAAGGAATCCAGACATGAAAAGGAATTCAACAATATTTAAAAATGTATTGAATTTAGTAGGGAATCAACTAAAAGTATTGAGCATTTATTAATTTGTCCAAGTTATCAAGAGACCTGAACAGAATTCATCAGTGATTTGTATTTCCTGCATCTTTCCGAAGAGGCAATGAGAAATCCCCATCTGTATGTGCGGTGCGCATACACTTTGTGTAGCCGTTAGGGATGATGCAAATGAAAAGTCTTCTGGTAGATGGAAAGGTATTCCCAAAAACCTTCTTGATGTAAATGTTAACTACTGTACAAAGTAGCCTATGCTTACCTGGCAGAATGATATCATGATTATTTGCATCAAACCAGTGGGTATTTAACTCTACCATCACATGTGCGCTACAAAAACACGGTTAAACAATAGCCTCTTGCTAGGTAAGCACTGGAATTAAAGGGTAACTTCACCCAAAATATATATATACAGTGGGGCAAAAAATTATTTAGTCAGCCACCAATTGTGCAAGTTCTCCCACTTAAAAAGATTATTTTAATTTGTAATTTTCATCATAGGTACACTTCAACTATGAGAGACAAAATAAGAAAAAAAAAATCCAGAAAGTCACATTGTAGGATTTTTAATGAATTTATTTGCAAATTATGGTGGAAAATAAACTTTTTCTCAATACTTTGTTATATACCCTTTGTTGGCAATGACAGAGGTCAAACGTTTTCTGTAAGTCTTCACAAGGTTTTCACACACTGTTGCTGGTATTTTGGCCCATTCCTCCATGCAGATCTCCTCTAGAGCAGTGATGTTTTGGGGCTTTTGCTGGGAAACACGGACTTTCAACTCCCTCCAAAGATTTTCTATGGGGTTGAGATCTGGAGACTGGCTAGGCCACTCCAGGACCGTGAAATGCTTCTTACGAAGCCACTCCTTTGTTGCCCTAGCGGTGTGTTTGGGATCATTGTCATGCTGAAAGACCCAGCCACGTTTCATCTTCAATGCCCTTGCTGATTGAAGGAGGTTTTCACTCAAAATCTCACGATACATGGCCCCATTCTTTCCTTTATACAGATCAGTTGTCCTGGTCCCTTTGCAGAAAAACAGACCCAAAGCATGATGTTTCCAACCCCATGCTTCACAGTAGGTATGGTGTTCTTTGGATGCAACTCAGCATTCTTTGTCCTCCAAACACGACGAGTTGAGTTTTTACCAAAAAGTTATATTTTGGTTTCATCTGACCATATGACATTCTCCCAATCTTCTTCTGGGTCATCCAAATGCTCTCTAGCAAACTTCAGACGGGCCTGGACATGTACTGGCTTAAGCAGGGGGACACGTCTGGCACTGCAGGATTTGAGTCCCTGGTGGCGTAGTGTGTTACTGATGGTAGGCTTTGTTACTTTGGTCCTAGCTCTCTGCAGGTCATTCACTAGGTCCCCCCATGTGGTTCTGGGATTTTTGCTTGTGATCATTTTGACCTCACGGGGTGAGATCTTGCGTGGAGCACCAGATCGAGGGAGATTATCAGTAGTCTTGTATGTCTTCCATTTCCTAATAATTGCTCCCACAGTTGATTTCTTCAAACTAAGCTGCTTACCTATTGCAGATTCAGTCTTCCCAGCCTGGTGCAGGTCTACAATTTTGTTTCTGGTGTCCTTTGACAGCTCTTTGGTCATAGTGGAGTTTGGAGTGTGACTGTTTGAGGTTGTGGACAGGTGTCTTTTATACTGATAACAAGTTCAAACAGGTGCCATTAATACAGGTAATGAGTGGAGGACAGAGGAGCCTCTTAAAGAATAAGTTACAGGTCTGTGAGAGCCAGAAATCTTGCTTGTTTGTAGGTGACCAAATACTTACTTTCCACCATAATTTGCAAATAAATTCATTAAAAATCCTACAATGTGATTTTCTGGATTTTTCCCCCTCATTTTGTCTGTCATAGTTGAAGTGTACCTATGATGAAAATTACAGGCCTCATCTTTTTAAGTGGGAGAACTTGCACAATTGGTGGCTGACTAAATACTTTTTTGCCCCACTGTATATCTTTTTTTTACCAGACCTCAAGTGGTCTCCAGTTTAACCATTGTTATGGACTTGGAACATCCAATTTAGTGTTTTTTCTATTTAAAAAAGTATGATTTTTGAGAGCGGAGAACAGATACCTGGAAAACTAAACAGAGAAAACAATTTAGGGAAAAATTTAATGTAAAAAAAGAAAACAACATATTTTATAGGGCCCTTACATGCACCTTTGATATCCCACTCCTGAGTATCCCTGTATTTCAGGGGAAGCTCCTCAGAGGAGGAAGGGGAGGACCATACTTTTCAGTGAATTTCATAAAATGTCTAATAATAAAACATTCAAGTTATCCCTTTTAGATAAAACTATGCTAAATATATTCACTTCACCAAATAATTGAAACAGTAGCCTCAACAGTACTCTGTAGGGTAACACAGTGGAAAGCTAGATTGAAGAAGCGAGAGAGAGCTTCACTTAGTTTGCAA
Source organism: Oncorhynchus tshawytscha (assembly GCF_018296145.1). Classification (NCBI taxonomy): domain Eukaryota; kingdom Metazoa; phylum Chordata; class Actinopteri; order Salmoniformes; family Salmonidae; genus Oncorhynchus; species Oncorhynchus tshawytscha. The sequence goes on along the minus strand of NC_056430.1, from coordinate 35,187,509 downwards.
ATGCAGCTAGCTAGTTTAGCTTGCTCAAACACCTTGCTCAAACCAAGAGGGATGCTATGTTAGCTAGCTGGCTAAGTGAAAGTGGAAAAAATACAACTCTGGTAGCTTTTGGTTTTAATAATTTATTGCCACCGGGGCCTGCCGGTGTAACTGCTAATCTGCTTGCTGACTGTACACTGTACTGCATGATTGTAGCGGGTTTACTAATGATTTAGTTCTAGTAGCTATGTTGGGTATGACATCTGCTAATATGGTGACAACAATGTAGGCTGTGTGTGTAGCGGTTATGATGTGAAGGTTTGGCTTGGAAAGGTTTTTTCACCTGGTCACAGATAGCTGATGTATTTGTTGTGCACTGAAGCCCACAAGCGAATGGAAGAGGTGAGAGTAGGAGAGCGAGTAGCTTGCGAGAAGGAATTATACAATGGAACGGAGATAAACATACCTGCATTTGTATAAATTCTTGTTTGCAACTGTTGGACTAATGACTACACCCTAGATCAGCTAGATACAGGAAAGTGTGCAAGGCGATATTGAATGTGTCACTGTCTGCCACCTTGATTACTCAAATTTCTCTTGATCTACGTTGTAAACATTCATTCATAGGCTAGGTTGTAGCAACCTCATGATGGGTATAGGGGAAATTAGAGTATCATCTAGTAGCCTAAACCTATCGATATTACATTAAGCCGGGTCAATGGAATATGAATGACAGTCATCCAATATGCTGTAATAGGCCATGCTCATAAAAACAATAAAAAATGCCTTTAAAAATGCCTTAAACGGCACCAACCGCCACTGCTGAACCATGAAAAAACAGAATATTCTTATTTTTCTGCATATCGTTTCCGATATTAGGTAGGCTATTTGTTAATCAATTTGTCTAACTATACTGAACAAAAATATAAACGCAACATGTAAAGTGTTGATCCCATGTTTCCTGAGCTAAAATAAAAGATCCCTAACATTTTCCATATGCACAAAAAGCTTGTTTCTCTAAAATGTTGTGTGAAAATGTGTTTGCTGTAAGAATTTCATTCCAAACCGAAGAGATTGACTTTTGCTTTTTACAATTATTTTTTAATATTTCGGTCATCGCGGTTACGAATCACCATGTTGAAGTCACCGTTGTTTTAGTTTCCATTTGTTGAATTAGTTCGTAGTTCGAAAAAAGGTGTCTACCCGTAGAAGACATGTCTATATCCCAGACAGTTGGCTGTTGTATACAACGTCACTCTGGTCACATTAACACACGTTAGCAACAACCATCCCGGTTTAGGGACACCTATCCCGTAGAGGATATTATCATCCTTGTTAGTGAGTAATTCTCCTTTGCCAAGATAATCTGTCTACCTGACAGGTGTGGGATATCAAGAAACCTATTAAACAGCATGATCACTACACAGGTACACCTTGTGCTGGGGACAATAAAAGGCCACTCTAAAATGTGCAGTTTTGTCACACAACACAATGCCACAGAGGTCTCAAGTTTTGAAGGAGAGTGCAGTTGGTATGCTGACTGCAGGAATGTCCAGTAGAGCTGTTGCCAGATAATTTAATGTTAATTTCTCTACCATAAGCCACCTCCAACGTTGTTTTAGAGAATTTGGCAGTACGTCCAACCGGCCTCACAACCGCAGATCCCGTGTAACCATGCCAGCCCAGGACATCCACATCCGGCTTCTTCACCTGTGGGATTGTCTGAGACCAGCCATCCAGACAGCTGAGGAAACTGTGGGTTTGCACGACCAAATAAGTTTTGCAGAAGCTGTCAGAAACTTTCTCAGGGAAGCTCATCTGCGTGCTTGTTGTCCTCACCAGGGTCTTGACATGACTGCAGTTTGGCATTGTGGGCAAATTTTCACCTTCGATGGCCACTGGCACGCTGGTTTAAGTGTGGTCTTCACGGATTAATCCCGGTTTCAACTGTACCCGGCAGATGGCAGACGTGTGGGCGAGCGGTTTTCTGATGCTCTGGATTGACGTGTACGACAGCATGTTCCAGTTCCTGCCAATATCCAGGGACTTTGCACAGCCATTGAAGAAGAGTGGGACAATATTCCACAATCAACAGCCTGATCAACTCTATGCGAAGAAGATGTTGTGCTGCATGACGTAAATGGTGTTCACACCAGACATTGACTGTTTTTCTGATCCATGCCCCTACCTTTTTTTTTAAAGGTATCTGTAATCAACCGACGCATATCTGTTTTCCCATTCATGTGAAGTCCATAGATTAGGGCCTATTGAATCTATGTAAATTGACAGATTTCCTTATAAGAACTGTAACTCAGTAAAATCTTTCAAATTGTTGCATGTTGCATTGATATTTTTGTTCAGTATAGATACATGACTTGCTCACCAGAATGTTATAGATTGATAGAATGAATGCATCAACAGTCTAGACATTGATAAAATAATCTCTTTTGTTTCTCCTTCATTTGTGGAGTGAAGACATTTTTCAATTTCCGTGCAACATTTTCAAATGACATCACTTTGTTGACCGGTTTCAAGCAAATGAAAGCTGTGAAACGATCCAACATGTTTCTGACTGTATTTCAGTTCGTCTTGGATTCTTATTTTATAGGGTTGAAAGTGAAATACTGTCAGCTTTTATATCACTGCATTCACATTTTCTCAAAAAATGAAATCATATTTTTCCATTCCTGTTCTTGAGAGAAACATTTGGTCTGTCATTTTACTGCAAGGAACATTTCATTCTGCAGGAGTTAATATTATAAGGTTACATGGGTGGCCTACAGTCAGTGTCCAGACTTCAGATACTATTCTAATTATTAATGTTCCCATCTGAACTTCAAAGGTGATACTATGTGAAACTGAGCCTACGCAGACCGAGAAAAGCAAACAGTAAACTGGATGAGATGTTTACTTGCCACAGTGTCCCGTCTAAGATTAGCGTATCCCAGGCATCTTATTCAGGTTTCTCAAAACAGGGAATCAAGCTTATTTGGGTTATTGTAAACGGAATATGATGTTTATATGCGTCAACTTAAAAATAGAATACTTGAGCATCCCAAGTAATAACGGGATATTTTGTAGTGCATGTAAACATGGTCAATGTCTCTTCTTTTCTATGTGTGTATTTGTTTCTAAATCCTATTTCTGTGTGTGTTTTGCAGTGGAGTGTCCTGTGTGTTCTGTGGGCATCTCTGAACAGCTCATCAACAAGCACCTGGACACCTGTCTGTCCCGAGGGGAGAAGAAGGAGAGCCTTAGGAGGTACTAGTGGACACACATCTCACAGGGGTTCAAGAGGTGGATAACTTTTTGGAAGTTTCAACTTATTTTTGACCTCCCTGAAACAACAACACTAATGAAGTCAGAGAATAAGCTGAAACTTTAAAAAAAAAAGTGAACTATCCCTTTAAAGAATTCTCATAACATTTTGTATTATTTATTTATTTTATTTAACCTTGATTTAACTAGGCAAGTCAGTTAAGAACAAATTCTTATTTACAATGACGGCCTACCCCGGCCAAACTCTCCCCTAACCCGGACTGCGCTGGGCCAATTGCGCCGCCTTATGGGACTTCCGATCACAGCCGGTTGTGATACAGCCCGGGATCGAACCCGGGTGTGTAGTGACTCCTCTAGCACTGTGATGCAGTGCCTTAGACCGCTGTGCCACTCAGGATTAATCCTGATGTAAAGCTAGCTCTAGGTGGGGTATATTACTTATATTTGAATGTGTCTCTGTCTGTGTTGTATATCATGTTTAGATTTATGTTTGGGGAGACAATATTCATTCCTCTAAGGAAATTGATGTCTACAACCTGAAAATATTCCTTTCTGCTTAAATCTAATGCTTGGTTCCACGTTATGATTAATGTAGGCTTGTGATATCTGAGGCTCCGTCAGAAGCAGGCAAGTGTGCGTGACAGCATGGAACCCTTGATGTGTGGCGGACCTTGATGTCAGAGTGATGGATTACAGAATTTCCTATACTCTTCAACACATTTGACCTGCCACACAGCTCTGCATAGGAGCTGGAGAGTTTTCAATGCGGCTTGGTGATGAAAAGATGCCATGTGGGCAGAACCTTATCCGGCCCTGAATTAGTCATGGACTTTCTATCTGAAAAGCAGCTTATTTGAAAGTCTAGTCTACATTATGCTTTTGTGGTAGGAGAGAGGAACGAACAGAGTGAACCGAAAAATAATTACTTGGAAAGCCCAGCTAAAATCCCAATTGATTTATTGGCCTTACAGGGAGGTCAGCGATAGGAAAGAGCTTTATACTGTACACCGCTGCCAAGTTGCCTGGCTCTAATTATATGCATCTGATCTGACAAGTGGTAGCTGAGTGACTCCCGGCTTCTAATATATATTTTTTTTAACAGAGCCCCCCTCCCTCCCTGTATATCAGGCCTTAGGTTAACTATAACATTCATGTTGTCTTCCTCTGTGGTGCCCTCCCTATGATGGACTCTTGTTGGGCCAGCCAGAGGTCTGAGAGCTGCAACAACAACACGTCACACTGTAGTTCATCATGGAATAATAGTACCACTGAATATCTGTCTCACTACAGAGCTCGTAACTGTGTAGGCTTAATATCTAATGACCATGTTATAGTCGGTTATAAACTTATTTTCCTTATGGCGTCATGTTCCACAGCTCCCTAGGTGCGAAGAGGAGGCCGATGGGGAAGCTGGTGTACACACTGCTGTCCATGCAGGAGCTGAAGAGGAGGCTGAAGGAGTGCCACCTCTCTGTCCAGGGTAACAAAGATCAGCTGGTCAGGAGGCACCAGGACTTTGTACACTTCTACAATGCCCAGTGTGACGCCCTGGAACCGAAATCAGGTGAGAGTGCCATTTTCACTGTGGTCGAATAATGAAGATGGCAGGGAGTCAACCATGGATGATGGTAAAATTATGACAGTAAATGCCAGAGCAGTTTTCTGGCCACCATAAATTGACTTTCCATCATTCAAAGCCATCATTGTATAACTGCTAGAAAGCTTCAGACTTTTTTGGCCATTGTTGATTCATGATTGACATCCATTACAAAAAAAATACACAACAGCTTTTGTTTGACGGTTTTAAAAAATCATAGAGCCTTAGACTGACTGAATTAATTAAATGTTTTTTTTTGTGTCAAATCGCCAGTTGACAACCCATCCCTTACGGGAGTAATTGACACATGTAAACATTGCAAAGATACACAGTGATGATTCAGTGAAAATTATTTTGGCTTTCTGTGCAGTGAGCACCGCATAAAGAAGGAAAATAAATCAATACATAATAGTAGATAAGGTTATCCAAGCAATTAATATTAACCCTAATGCATTTTAAATAAATAAGTGTGCGGACATTTCTATCGCAGGTTGATACAGAGACATTCTGCTTTTATTACAAGCAGGCTTGACTACTGTAATGCTCTCCTGTCTGGCCTACCCAAGAAAGCCATTGGTCAACTGCAAAATATTCAGAATACTGCAGCACAGGAACTTACCATGACCAGACAGAGAGCACACATTACACCATATTTTAAAAGTCTCTGCACTGGGTGCCAGTGAGTTTTAGAATACATTTTAAGATTGCTCTATTGGTTTTTAAATCAATCCACAATTGTGCACCCCAATACAAATTAGACATGCTTTTGAGTTATGTACCCAATAGGTCCCTCACATACTCTGGCACTGACCTTTTAACTATCCCAAAGCCTAGGACCAAGAGGCATGGAGAGGCAGCCTTTACTTACTATGCCCCCAGCCTCTGGAATAGCCTGCCAGAAAACCTAAGGGGAGGTCGAAACCGTCAACATATTTAAAGAGATCTTACAACACGCCTTTTTATCTTTTCTTTTCCTTAAGTTGCCTTTTTAGTCTTGTGTTTTTTATCCTCTTATGTTTGTAGTAAATATTAGTTTTTTTCCTGTGAAACAGATTGCGTTGCATTCATGTCTGAAATGTGCTATATAAATAATGATTGATTTTGATTTGAAAAATACATTCAGATAAATAAATACAAGCTGTTTAAACCCCATCTGTCACAAAGAGAAGATACAAGTTTGAGACTGGCCTACACAAAATCTAAATACATGCAGTGCATTCGGAAAGTTTTCAGACCCCTTGACTTTTTCCACATTTTGTTACGCTACAGCCTTATTCTAAAATTGGTTAAATTGTTTTCCCCCTCATCAATCTACACACAATACCCCATAATGACATAGAAATAATAAGTTTATAGTCATTTTTGCAAATGTATTAAAAATAATTTTAAAGGAATTATTCAGACCCTTTACTCAGTACTTTGTTGAAGCACCTTTTGGCGGCGATTACAGCCTCAAATCTTCTTGGGTATGACGCTACAAGCTTAGCATACCTGAGTTTGGGGAGTTTGTCCAATTCTTCTCTGCAGATTCTCTCAAGCTCTGTCAGGTTAGATGGGAAGCATTGCTGCACAGCTACTTTCAGGTCTCTCCAGAGATGTTTGATCAGGTTCAAGTCCGGGCTCTTGCTGGGTCACTCAAGAACATTCAGAGACTTGTCCCGAAGCCACTCCTGCGTTGTCCTGGCTGTGTGCTTAGGGTTGTTGTCCTGATGGAAGGTGAACCTTCGCCTCAGTCTGAGGTCCTGAGCACTTTGGAGCAGGTTTTCATCAAGGATCTCTCTGTACTTTGCTCCGTTCATCTTTCCCTCAATCCTGACTAGTCTCCCAGTCCCTACCACTGAAAAACATCCCCACGGCAGGATACTGCCACCACGTCAAGGGGTCTAACTACTTTCCGAATGCACTGTATATGTAAATACGTGTATGTATATCTGGAAATCATGATCTTATTCGAATAGTGAAATAATTTCAAATGCCCATCCCTACAGTGCGATCCGGTAGAGTACAGTATAGTTAATTATATTGTACTCTAGTCTAGTGTGCTCTACTGTACTGTAGGCTTGGGCGGTATACCGTTTACCGGGGTATTTGGAAATAGCCACGGGATGATTTAATCAATACCGTCAATACTATTTAAAACTATTTATTTGACATTTTTAAATAAATAAATATATTTGTAGCTACATTTTAAGAAAATACTTGCAGTCAACTTGTGCAATACGTTAGGAGTTAACGACGTAATTTTTCATTATGAAGCTTACCAGTATTTCCGAGTCACGTGGTGTTTGTTAACAAGCACACAATGACGAGAGACCAAAGCCTTGTGAGTCACTCACTGTTGTACAGCATGTGCTACGGGAGCGTGCTAGTTGAAGTATGGAATTCACAACTAAACGTTTGCCAGCTAGATATCTTATAACTATTACATTAACTGTCTAAAATGTGCTAAATGCTCTGCAGTTGTGCATTTGGTTTGTTAATTTAGTAGCTAGTTAGCTAAGTGGGTAGCTTCTTCCAAAATCAAGCTTCGCTTGGTAGCCTAACACCAGAGGATCCCCTCCTGGAGCAAGAGCCATGTTGTCTAATACTTGTTTTGTGCGTGCAGCAAACTCTGTTTTTTGTTGTTGTTGATACTTGTAAAACTTGATACTTGTAAAACTTTATGAGCTGGGATATATGTCCTGCAAATAGTTTAGGTCAGAGGCCGTATAAAATGTTCGCAATGCACTCATTAGCATTCTCCATAGGATTTTACATGTACTTTGGATTTACTTCGGATTATAGAGGCTAAGGGGGGTTTGAATGTGTTCAGTGCCAGTATTACCAAAAATCCCTGTATGGTACATGAACAGTATGACAATCTGGATACCGCCCAAGCCTACTTGTACTAACGTCAACAAAACAAAGGAGATGATCGTGGACTTCAGGAAACAGCAGAGGGAGCACCCCCCTATCCACATCGACGGGACAGCAGTGGGGAAGGTGGAAAGTTTTAAGTTCCTCGGCCTCCACGTTACTGACAAACTGAAATGGTCCACCCACACAGACAGTGCGGTGAAGAAGGCGCAGCAATGCCTCTTCAACCTCAGGAGGCTGAAGAAATTTGGCTTGTCACCTAAAACCCTCACAAACTTTTACAGATGCACATCTGAGAGCATCCTGTCGCGCTGTATCACCGCCTGGTACGGCAACTGCAACGCACCGCAACCGCAGGACTCTCCAGAAGGTGATGCAGTCTGCACAACGCATCACCCGGGGGCAAACTACCTGCCCTCCAGGACACCTACAGCACCCTATGTCACAGGAAGGCCAAAAAGATCATCAAGAACAACAATCACCCGAGCCACTGCCTGTTCACCCCACTATCAACCAGAAGGCGAGGTCAGTACAGGTGCATCAAAGCTGGGACCAAGAGACCGAAGCTGTTTTTTAATCTCAAGACCATCAGACTGTTAAATAGCCATCACTAGCGCAGAGAGGCTGCTGCATATATACACAGACTTGAAGTCGTTGGCCACTTTAATAAATTGAACTCTAGTCACTTTTTAATGTCACTTTAATAATGTTTAGATATTTTGAATTATTCATCTCATATTTCCACACTGTATTTTATACTATTCTACTGTATCTCAGTCTGTCGCTCTGACATTGCTAATCAATATATTTATATATTCTTAATTCCATTCCTTTACTTAAATTTGTGTGTATTGGGTATATGTTATGAAATTGTTACATATTACTTGTTAGATATTGCTGCACTGTCGGAACTAGAAGCACAATAATTTCATTACACCCGCAATAACATCTGCTAAACACGTTCAGTTGAAGTCAGAAGGTTACATACACCTTAGCCAAATACATTTAAACTCAGTTTAAAAAAATATATATATTTTTTACAATTCGTGACATTTAATCCAAGTAATAATTCCCTGTCTTAGGTCAGTTAGGATCACCACTTTATTTTAAGAATGTGAAATGTCAGAATAATAGTAGAGGGAATTATTTATTTAAGCTTTTATTTCCTTCATCACATTCCTAGTGGGTCAGAAGTTTACATACACTCAATTAGTATTTGGTGGCATTGCCTTTAAATTGTTTAACTTGGGTAAAATGTTTTGGGTAGCCTTCCACAAGCTTTCCACCAGAAGTTGGGTGAATTTTAGCCCCTTCCTCCTGACAAAGCTGGTATAACTGAGTCAGGTTTGTAGCCCTCCTTGCTCGCACACGCTTTTTCAGTTCTGCCCACACATTTTCTATAGGATAGAGGTCAGGGCTTTGTGATGGCCACTCCAATAACTTGACTTTGTTGTCCTTAAGCCATTTTGCCACAACTTTGGAAGTATGCTTGGGGTCATTGACCATTTGGAAGACCCATTTGCGACCAAGCTTTAACTTCCTGACTGATGTCTTGAGATGTTGCTTCAATATATCCATATCATTTTCCTTCCTCATGTTGCTATCTATTTTGTGAATTGCACCAGTCCCTCCTGCAGCAAAGCACACCCACAATATGATGCTGCCACTCCCATGCATCATGGTTGGGATGGTGTTCTTCGGCTTGCAAGCCTCCCCCTTTTTCCTCTAAATATAACGATGGTCATTATGGCCAAACAGTTCTATTTTTGTTTCATCAGACCAGTGGACATTTCTCCAAAAAGTATGATCTTGTCCCCATGTGCAGTTGCGAACCATAGTCTGGCTTTTTTATGCCGGTTTTGGAGCAGTGGCTTCTTCCTTGCTGAGCGACCTTTCAATATAGGACTCGTTTTACTGTGGATATAGATAACTTTGTACCTGTTTCCTCCAGCATCTTCACAAGGTCCTTTGCTGCTGTTCTGCGATTGATTTGCACTTTTCGCACCAAAGTACATTTATCTCTAGGAGACAGAACGCGTTTCCTTCCTGAGTGGTATGACAGCTGCGTGGTCCCATGGTGTTTATACTTGCGTACTATTGTTTGTACAGATGAACGTGTTACCTTCAGGCGTTTGGAAATTGCTCCCAAGGATGAACCAGACTTGTGGAGGTCTACAATTTTTTTCTGAGGTATTTGGCTAATTTGTTTTTGATTTTTCCATGATGTCAAGCAAAGAGGCACTGAGTTTGAAGGTAGGCCTTGAAATACATCCACAGGTACACCTCCAATTGACTCAAATGATGTCAATTAGCCTATCAGAAGCTTCTAAAGCCATGACATAAATTTCTGGAATTTTCCAAGCTGTTTAAAGGCACAGTCAACTTAGTGTATGTAAACTTCTGACCCACTAGAATTGTGATACAGTGAAATAATCTGTCTGTAAACAAAACATGTCTGAACCGACTTGCCAAAACTATAGTTTGTTAACAAGAAATTTGTGGAGTGGTTGAAAAACAAGTTTAAATGACTCCAACATAAGTGTATGTAAACCTCCGACTTCAACTGTATGTGACCAATAAAGTTTTGTTTGATTTAAACTCTACTCTACAGTACTGTACTGTATTGTACTGACTAGGGATTTAAACCGGTAACCAGGATCCCGGGACATAAAATGACAAGACCCGGAAAATTACAAAAATATTCCCCAATGTGCACGAGTGCAACTCCACAAAATACACAAGCACAGCAGCTGATTGGAAAAAATTAAATATCACATTATTCAAACAGATTGTCACATGGAAATCTTTAGCCTAGTGTATTTATGTCACACAAAGTCGGTATAAATTCAAAGCACATAATTGATACTGCCAGACTGCACACAAAACCCAAATGCAGTTTAGAGTTCTCATCAGAACTGGAAATGTGATCCCGGTCGGACCCAATTCCGGTGAGCTGAAGCCCGAGCCCATGCCTGGTTTGACATCACAGAAATTAAATGAGCCGAACCTGAAAAAAAGCTATATTTCTAGAAAACAGTGTGCTATATTGATTGAAACTGGTGTTGAGAACAATGCGGCGGAGGTGGGCGGAAGCGGAGTGAGGAGACAAGGAAACAGTCATTGGGCCTAGACAACTCACTTCAGTAATGATCAACTGAATTATGAAAATATTTAAATAATGTAGGCTAATGCATTTTAAGGCATGTATCAAATTCTTGCTTATACTGAGTCTCCCAAAGTTATATCCAACTGTTTTGCTAATTCAAAGCAATAGTTGTGTGTGTGTGCTTACCTAGATGATCATTTCAGCACCGTTTTGACTGGGACAGTAAGATGAGTGGGGGAATCGTCTAGATAAATCAATCAATGTCAAATTTTTGTTTTCACTGAATCTCTGTTTGGATATGTGATAACAATTAAGCTTGGGAATTGTTAGCTAAGTTGAGGTCAGTGCTAATGATTTTTATTCTAGTTTGCTCATATATTAGCTGATTACAGTGATTGATTTTGCTAGCATGTTATACAAGTCTGCTTGCGCTTAACTCACATTAAGTAGCCTGTCCTTCTCCCGACCAAAAGCCTGTGACTTTTCAGATAATCACTGTCATTTTTTTTTTTACTGAATCTCAATCGTGGTTTCCAATTGGTAGTTAGTCTTGTCCCATGGCTGCTACTCCCGTACAGCCTCGGGAGAGGCGAAGGTCGAGAGCCGTGGGTACTCCGAAACACAACCGAGCCGGGCCGCACTGCTTCTTGACACAATGCCCGCTTAACCCGGAAGCCAGCCGCACCAATGTGTCGGAGGAAACACTGTACACTGGTGACTGTGTCAGGGTGCACTGTGCCCGGCCAGACACAGGAGTCGCTAGAGTGCGATGGGTCAAGAATATAACGGCCTTCCAAACTCTCCCCTAACCTGGATGACGCTGGGCCAATTGTGTGCTGCCCCATGGGTTTCCCGGTCGCGGCCGGCTGTGACAGAGCCTGGAGTCGAACCAGGTTCTGTAGTGGTACAGCTAGCACTGCGATGCAGTTTCTTAGACCACTGTGTCACTCGTAGTAGCCTTTATATAGCTTTATTTATAGCCTAGGCTATTGTCCTACCGTCCCAATCCTGACTCGTGTCTCGTATTGCTGCCCTTATGAGAGCTTCTGTAGAGAATATGTGATCAATAAATGGTATGAGAGTAGATATTGTAGCAGGTTCAAGGGTGTGGGGTTTCCACGTCACCAAGTTCAATAACCAAACACGCACAAGGAGCACAACTAGAATGCAAATTGGAAGTTTATTAGGGAGTTTTGCACACTTGAGAAAAGTGGGGAATTCACCATTTCACAGTCCACAATCTGGTCTCGTTGTCTGTTCCGTTCTCCAGGGATAATCCTAAAACGCAGGTCCTCAGCCAAACCGGTTCGGTGCACAGTGGGGGTAATCAGACAAATATTTCTCTCCTCACACTCTTCAACACATGCTTCCCTCTCCGTTCTCTGCCCCTTTGTGCAGGCCGCTTCCTCTTTTATCCCCATGTACTCCCTGGCTTAATGACCCATAGGCTCGCCTCGTTGGGGCAGGAAGTCCATATAAGGCTCAGGTTTGGAGCCAGTGGGCTGCCTGGTATCTTCCTTCAATCACCATTTCCCTCACCTCTCCCTGCCGTCTGCCACTATGGTAATTTTTTTTACAGAGTTGGTCTCCGTTAAGATACATTCATATTTAAAACATTTCCTCTTTTCATCTGCTGATCTGCTATGTGTATAATTGTCAACTCGATTTTGATAAATAGGAGATTTTCTGTCATTAGTTGGAGGTTATCTAGCAAACTTACTACTTTGGTAATTTGACTTTTGTTTGACTGCCGTTACAAAGTTTGTATCAATCGACAATGCTATAGCCTACTGAGAGTGTCGTCTGTGTGTCCTGAACGCGCACTCTTTCGAGAGAGCCTATGCCTACCGCTGAAATGCGCTGAATTAATTGAGGATAACTCTCAAAATTTATGAACGACCTGTTTCGCAATTCATAACAGTCATTGGCGATCGAAGTTACTCTATCATTACTTAACATCAGTTTCACTTGCTGTGAAATCTTTACATGGTGGTGTAGCCTAGTGGTTAGAGCGTTGGACTAGTAACCGAAAGGTTGCAAGATCGAATCCCTGAGCTGACAAGGTAAAAATCTGTTGCTCTGCCCCTGAACAAGACAGTCATTAATAAGAAGAATTTGTTCTTAACTGACTTGCCTAGTTAAATTAAGAAAAAAAATGCGACAGTCTTATTTTGGGAGAACCCTGGCACAGTGACCACATATTGGTTTTAAATGGGCACTTCAGATTTTTGAGGTATTTCCCGGGAATTATTCCCTATATTGAAATTAATATAAAAAAAGCTATATTTCTAGAAAACAGTGTGCTATATTGATTGAAACTGGTGTTGAGAACAATGCGGCGGAGGTGGGCGGAAGCGGAGTGAGGAGACAAGGAAACAGTCATTGGGCCTAGACAACTCACTTCAGTAATGATCAACTGAATTATGAAAATATTTATTAATTTGTTAGATTTCGGCAAAATATTAATCTATACTTTTCTTCATTGTACTGTACATTACAATACAATACCGTATAGCACTACAGTACAGTAAAGAAAAGTAGAGTAGAGTTTAGGTCAGTACTGTTCTCGGTCCTGGGACCCCCCTGGGGGCACGTTTTGTTTTTTGCCGTAGCACTACACAGCTGATTTAAAATAATCCAAGCTTGATGATGAGTTGGTTATTTGAATCAGCTGTGTAGTATTTGTATTTATTATGGATCCCCATTAGCTTCTGCCAAGGCAGCATCTACTCTTCCTGGGGTCCAGCAAAATGGTGGCAGTTATACATATTAAAAACATTACAATACATTCATAACAGATTGCTCAACATATTAAGTGTGTGCCCTGCAAAATTATTCAGCCCCTTTACTTTCAGTGCAGCAAACTCTCTCCAGAAGTTCAGTGAGGATCTCTGAATGATCCAATGTTGACCTAAATGACTAATGATGATAAATACAATCCACCTGTGTGTAATCAAGTCTCCGTATAAATTCACCTGCACTGTGATAGTCTCCGTTAAAGGTCCGTTAAAAGCGCAGAGAGCATCATGAAGAACAAGGAACACACCAGGCAGGTCCGAGATACTGTTGTGAAGAAGTTTAAAGCCGGATTTGGATACAAAAAGATTTCCCAAGCTTTAAACATCCCAAGGAGCACTGTGCAAGCGATAATATTGAAATGGAAGGAGTATCAGACCACTGCAAATCTACCAAGACCTGGCCGTCCCTCTAAACTTTCAGCTCATACAAGGAGAAGACTGATCAGAGATGCAGCCAAGAGGCCCATGATCACTCTGGATGAACTGCAGAGATCTACAGCTGAGGTGGGAGACTCTGTCCATAGGACAACAATCAGTCGTATATTGCACAAATCTGGCCTTTATGGAAGAGTGGCAAGAAGAAAGCCATTTCTTAAAGATATCCATAAAAAGTGTCGTTTAAAGTTTGCCACAAGCCACCTGGGAGACACACCAAACATGTGGAAGAAGGTGCTCTGGTCAGATGAAACCAAAATTGAACTTTTTGGCAACAATGCAAAACGTTATGTTTGGCGTAAAAGCAACACAGCTCATCGCCCTGAACACACCATCCCCACTGTCAAACATGGTGGTGGCAGCATCATGGTTTGGGCCTGCTTTTCTTCAGCAGGGACAGGGAAGATGGTTAAAATTGATGGGAAGATGGATGGAGCCAAATACAGGACCATTCTGGAAGAAAACCTGATGGAGTCTGCAAAAGACCTGAGACTGGGACAGAGATTTGTCTTCCAACAAGACAATGATCCAAAACATAAAGCAAAATCTACAATGGAATGGTTCAAAAATAAACATATCCAGGTGTTAGAATGGCCAAGTCAAAGTCCAGACCTGAACCCAATCGAGAATCTGTGGAAAGAACTGAAAATTGCTGTTCACAAATGCTCTCCATCCAACCTCACTGAGCTCGAGCTGTTTTGCAAGGAGGAATGGGAAAAAATTTCAGTCTCTCGATGTGCAAAACTGATAAAGACATACCCCAAGCGACTTACAGCTGTAATCGCAACAAAAGGTGGCGCTACAAAGTATTAACTTAAGGGGGCTGAATAATTTTGCACGCCCAATTTTTCAGTTTTTGATTTGTTAAAAAAGTTTGAAATATCCAATAAATGTTGTTCCACTTCATGATTGTGTCCCACTTGTTGTTGATTCTTCACAAAAAAATACAGTTTTATATCTTTATGTTTGAAGCCTGAAATGTGGCAAAAGGTCGCAAAGTACAAGGGGGCCGAATACTTTCGCAAGGCACTGTATATCCTTGTATGTAACAATGTCACATGGATATTTGAATTCCATTTAGAAATAATTCAAGAATATTATAACCATGCCCATCCCTAGAACCCACCCCATCTCTGTTGAGATGTAGTGTTTCAATCAAACACCAAGGCCTGTTCTGAGCCTAGCACATGATTTGAGAATCTACTGTTACCAACACTTAAATCATTTCTACTCTAGCGAGTATTCTTTTCTTGCCTTGGCATTTGTCATGCTTCTGTGATATCTTTAGGGTGTATATTACTTGTACATGCTATTAGACTGTCAGTAAGTGACCTTGATACATGATCATGCTAGATGTATAATGGTGTGTCCTCCTACCTCTTAGCTCTTTTCAGTTGGTCGTTGGGCATAAGATGTCGGAGGGTAAAGGCTGTAAATGACACACTACTTTACCTCTTTAAGCTCGGCGGACAGAGCATCCAGTCCAACAGCCCTTGCTGAGACTATTAGATATGAAGTGGTGCTCTGAGCTATGCCTACTTCTTTCTTCGTGTCTGTCTGTGTGCAAATCACAAACAAAAGTTTGAACCACTTGATCGTTTCCTGTTTTTTGTTTTGTTTCTCTGGGTGTGCTTCAATTTCTCAGCAGTGGCCTCAGGGGCAGAGGCCTTAATGTGTTGAAAACAACAGTTCACATAACAAGCCATGCTTGTGATCCGGAGGGTCATAAAGGTCTCTTTTCATTCTCTGTCAACAGCCAAAGACATTGCCAATGAAGTGGAGGCCAACGAGAAGGCCAGGAACCAACTTCAGGGGAAAACCAAACGTGTACGTACCAATACCTGATCACAGCATCTCTGACTTGTGCCACAGGACCCCCGGATACTTTTTGTTGTTCCCAACATGACATAATGTTCAATAAAAGGCATTGTCCCTTGCAAATAACCTTGTCTAGTGTGTTCTTGAAATGCAAATGATCACTCTACAGTACGTTTTTTTGTTTGTCCAACTGTGTTGCAGGTCATGGACTTCTCAAAGAATCAAAGTGTGGGAAAGATCGACGAGATGCATTCAACTTACAGTAAGTCATTTCTGTGGTGCACTTCCACCATTGATCTGTTGTCAGTGGGAGTCCAATTCTGAAAGCCTTTTCTCTATTGACTTCAGCACTGCGTTGTGTATTATTGTCTACAATGGATGTGTGCGATATTGACTCAGTTGACAGTGGATCCCTGTTTTGTTCCTCAGTGAATCTGAATGATTACTCCTGGTGAGGGATTGGCATGGAAATAGTTTAGTTTAGCAGCATCACTGGGCTCTGAGTGTATTCTCACTCTTGTGTTTGTATTTGCACTGGTGCAAAGTCTTAGATTCTGAAACACTGCAGTGTGCGTTAATAGTTTAGAGTGCTTAGTCATTGCAGTCCATTCCACCAGTGGTGCACTCACTTTAGTCCTTGTAGCAGTTTAGCAGAAAAAGCTGAGAGCTGTGAAGTGAATCAGGCCACAACCCAAGAGAAGAGGAGTGGCTCTCACATTCACAGATTGGATCAAAATAGTGGGAGTGCAACAGGTTTGCATCATTGATCCTGCTTCATTATGTGGGGAGGCCCTCGTATGGCTAAGGACCAACTCCGGCGGAGAGAATCGCCAGGATGACCATACGCTCCCCTGATAGCTATGTTACTGTATATCTGAGAAGGTCTCTGTCTGGAGGGGCTGTTTGAAAGTGCACCTGAGGGAGTGGAGATGTGCTGGAGATGTGATTAAGCATCAGGGACTGTCACTGCAGCAGACATGAAGAGGAGGGAAATGTTTAGGTTTGCTGGGGTGTTTCAGTGTCTCTTTAGGGAATAACTCTGAAAAGTAATAGACTTTACCCAGCAGGAGGAAACTGAGCCAGATTGTGTTTGCTTTACCGGACAGAGGGAGAGACAGAGTTTGTTAGTTAAAGTGCTGTGATGGCAAGAGGAGGATGAAAGGTGGGAGGAACTAGAAATAGCTTGGTGGAGCTAACTTTGAGAAAGAGGTATATTGAAATATTAATGGCACCTCACAGAGGGGTGTTCTATAAATAGCTGGTGTGCTGTGATAACTGATCCGTCAGGCCAGGGTCGGCCCGCGCAAGTAGTATCGCGATACCACAGGGAAAACATTTAGTGTCCTAGAGTCCTGTTCGCTCCGTCCCCTGACTCCTTGTTACCGTTTTCTTAATGTTCGTGCTACACAAAATATTTTCTCCTCAATACAACACCTTGAGATGTTTCTACAACTTGATTGGAGTCCACATGTGGTAAATTCAATTGGTTGGACATTATTTGGAAAGGCACACAACTGTCTATATAAGGCCCCACAGTTGACAGTGCATGTCAGAGCAAAAACCAAGCCATGAGGTTGAAGGAATTGTCCGTAGAGCACCGAGACAGGATTGTGTCGAGGCACAGATCTGGGGAAGAGTACCAAAAATGTACTCAGCATTGAAGGTCCCCAAGAACACAGTGGCCTCCATCATTCTTAAATGGAAGAAGTTTGGAACCAGCAAGACTCTTCCTAGAGCTGGCAGCCTGACCGAACTGAGCAATGGAGGGAGAAGGGCCTTGGTCAGGGAGGTGACCAAGAACCCAATGGTCACCCTGACAGAGCTCCAGAGTTCGTCTGTGGAGATGGGAGAACCTTCCAGAAGGACAACCATCTCTGCAGCACTCCACCAATCATGCCTGTGTGGTAGAGTGGCCAGACGGAAGCCACTTCTCAGTAAAAGACACATGGCAGCCCTCTTGGTGTTTGCACCTAAAGTACTCAGACCACGAGAAAACAACAATATTCTCTGGTCTGATGAAACCAAGATTGAACTCTTTGGCCTGAATACCAAGCGTCATGTCTGAAGGAAACCTGGCACCATCCCTACGGTGAAGCATGGTGGTGGCAGTATCATGATGTGTGTATATTTTTCAGCTGCAGGGACTGGGAGACTAGTCAGGATCAATGGAAAGATGAACGGAGCAAAGTACAGAGAGATTGATGAAAATCTGCTTCAGACTGGGGCGAAGTTTCACCTTCCAACAGGACGACGACCCTAAGCACCCAGCCAAGACAACGCAGGAGTGACTTCGGGACAAGTCTCGGAATGTCTTTGAGCGTCCCAGCCAGAGCCCAGACTTAAACCCGATCAAACCTCTCTGGAGAGACCTGAAAATAGCTGTGCAGTGATGCTCCTCATCCAACCTGACAGAGCTTGAGAGAAGAATGGGGTAAACTCCCCAAATACAAGTGTGTCAAGCTTGTGGCGTCATACCCAAGAAGACTCGAGGCTGTAATCGCTGCCAAATGTGCTTCAACAAAGTACTGAGTAAAGGGTCTGAATACTTTGCTTTGTCATTGTGGGGTATTGTGTGTAGATTCAGGGGGGAAAAAAACAATTTAATCCATTTTAGAATTAGTGGAAAAATTCAAGGGGTCTGAATACTTTCCGAATGCACTGTATATTCATAACGATCTGAATGTCATTGTGACAGGAAGATAAAAACACTGCATGAAACCTTTACTCTTCAGTAAACAGAGCCACACAGACTGTCCCTCGCTCACACAATCTGTCTCCCTCTCTCTCATAAACACACACACCATTCTCTCTCCCACAAACGCATACACACGCTGCTCCCAACTTTAAAAACGTTAGGCACCAAACAGAATTTAAGGAGCACCAGAAAGAGAGATTTTTGATATAGTTTAGGCATACATTCAGCCTATATGATTCCTACAGTACCTTTTGAAGCCCATGTTATGAGTAGTGAAGCAGACACATTTCCTTTCTTCTTGTGCCAATCAAATTTGCCCAGAACTACTGTCAAGTTAGCAGGTTATTAGCTAGGTAACATGACAGAACAATGTTGTTTATCAAACCAATACTTAGTGACCCATAATTTATTTAAAATGGCCCATGACATGGTTTGTGAAATTGTATAAAATGCGCACAAAAAATGTAGCTCCAGTAATATGGGTCATATTTTGTTTTACTGTTTGAGCTAGAGCCTTTGCTATGAAGCTGCAAGCATACCTGTTGCGCAGTGGTACTCTATTTGTCCTCCCTGTCAGCGAACTTGCAAAGCCTACTCCGACTGGCCTGTGCTCTTTGTTATATCAGCTCTGCATGCTGCTCCAGTGTATGAAATGTACAAATGTAACAACAGAAGACTCATCAGGGAATACATCCCCATGTGCTGTCACGGACCAATTTTATTTTTTAAAACTGATTGAGAAATGTGCAGGAAGAGCAGATGGAGAGAAGCAGGTGAGTTATGGCTGGAAAGGGAGGCGTATGTGCACATGAAAGTGAAGTGGACATTATTGGACCGACACTTACCAGAGACTAGTTTGCTTAAAAATATTCAACAGAATTTTATATACAAAACTGTATTAACATTCTATAAGAGGAATCAGTGGGATCTTTACTTTGGTTGAGCTAAAATGTATTTGGTAGTATCATATTAAACGGTACTACAGTATTCTAAAATGTTGGTATCATGACGTTTTAGTACCATGATATTACCTTGGTACCGGTATACCGTGCAACACTAACACACAGTAGACAGACAGACAGATATAGACACACGCATACACAGGAACACAGAGTGCTGGCCACATGCAGTAGGTTAAAGCAGTCTCGCTATCGCTTCCAAACGTGAGAAAGATTGCCACTCTTAATGAATGTACCTTCCACCCTCAGTGTGTTACTGTTGTATTATTGAATAGCTGGACCATCGAACAATGCCAAACCAAACAGATCTCTGTCAATGGAGACCAGTGTTATTATTTCCCCTCAAAAGTAAGCTGCAGCTTGCTCCTGTGCCCTTGGCAGGTTATGGTAGTAATCTGTCAGCCCGGGGCCTTCCCAGGGGCACACTGAAATGATTGTGGCTCCACACTGCTTAACATATACACTATACAGTGTATAACACCATATGTACCTCATACACTATTTTCCTCTGCATGTGTTACTCATTCATCAAACATCTGAGATGCATAATAAGCCACTTATTTGTACTGAGGCAATCAAAGCTAAATAAAATTGTATTTGTCACATGCGTTGTAAACAACCGGTGTAGACTAACAGTGAAATGCTTACTTGTTGGCTCTTTCCAATAATGCAGAGAGAAAGAAAATAGAGAAATAATAGAAAAGTAAAACACACTATAATAAATACACAATGATAACTTTGACTTGGTACACCGTGTATATAGCAATGTCCCAGGGGTAAGAAGTAATTGAGGTAGATATGTACATATAACTAGGAATAAATGGACAGATAATAAACAGTAGCAGCAGCGCATTTTATCAGTAATAAAAGTTAGTGCAAAAAGTGTCAATGCAGATAGTCCAAGTAGCTATTTGGTTAACTATTTAAATAACTATTTAGCAGTCTTATGTCTTGGGGTAGAGACTGTTCAGGGTCCTGTTGGTTCCAGACTTGGTGCATCGGTACCGCTTACCGTGCGGTAGCAGAGAACAGTCTATGAATTGGGTGGCTGGAGTATTTGACAATTTTTAGGTCCTTGCTCTGACACCGCCTGGTATAGAGGTCCTGGATGGCAGGGAACTCGACCCCAGTGATGTAATGGGCAATACGCACCACCCTGTAGTGCCTTGCGGTCGTAGGTCAAGCAGTTGCCATACCAAGCGGTGTTGCAGCCAGTCAAGATGC
The DNA here is from genome assembly GCF_018296145.1 of Oncorhynchus tshawytscha. NCBI lineage: Eukaryota > Metazoa > Chordata > Actinopteri > Salmoniformes > Salmonidae > Oncorhynchus > Oncorhynchus tshawytscha. The sequence continues at coordinate 35,166,763 of NC_056430.1, read as the reverse complement.
TCTCAATGGTGAAACTGTAGAACTGTTTCAGCCCCCCTAGGGGGAAGAGCCATTGTCGTGCCCTCTTCATGACTATGTTGGTGTGTGTGGACCATGATAGATCCTTAGTGAAGTGGACACCGAAGAACTTGAAGCTCTCGACCCACTCCACTACAGTCTCATCAATATGAATGGGGCTGTGCTCTGTCCTCCATTTCCTGTAGTCCTCAATCAGCTCATGTCAGTGAAATGTCTTTCTTGAAAACTCAAAACCCAACAATGCATAAATCAATAATCAGTTCCAATACTATATTTACAGTCTGCAGGGATACTGGAGTGTTGGAGGTAGATGTACAGTGGGGCAAAAAAGTATTTAGTCAGCCACCAATTGTGCAAGAATTCTGGCTCTCACAGACCTGTAACTTCTTCTTTTAAGAGGCTCCTCTGTCCTCCACTCGTTACCTGTATTAATGGCACCTCACGTCATGTCTGGAGGAAACCTATTACCATCCCTACGTTGAAGTGGCAGCATCATGCTGTGGGGATATTTTTCAGCGGCAGGGACTGGGAGACTAGTCAGGATCGGGGTAAAGATGAATGGAGCAAAGTACAGAGAGATCCTTGATTTTAAAAAACTCCAGAGCTCTCAGGGCCTCAGACTGGGGGGAAGGTTCACCTAACAACAGGACAACGACCCTAAGTACACAGCCAAGACAACGCTGTAGTGGCTTCGGGACAAGTCTTTGAGTGGCCCAGCCAGAGCCTGGACTTGAATCCGATCAAACCTCTCTGAAGAGACTTGAAAATAGCTGTTCAGCGACGCTCCCCATCCAGCCTGACAGAGCTTGAGAGGATCTGCAGAGAATAATGGGAGAAACTCCCCAAATACAGATGTGCCAAGCTTATAGCATTATACCCAAAAAGACTTGAGGCTGTAATCGCTGCCAAAGGTGCTTCAACAAAGTACTGAGTAAAGGGTCTGAATACTTATGTAAGGAATAATTTCATTTTTTTATTTGTATGTGTAAAATATGTTTTTGCTTTGTCATTATGGGGTTTTGTGTATAGATTGAGTGCAAAAAAGCTGTAATGCAATTTTCTTTTGATAAATTCAAGCGGTCTGAATACTTTCCGAGTGCATTGTACCGTATACCGGGTATTTGGAAATAGCCACGGTATGGTTTGTCAATACCATCAAGACCGTTTAAACTTTTTTTTGCTTTTGAATTTTTCTATTCATTTGAATATTTGTAGCCTCTTAAATAAATACCTGCAGTCAACTTGTACAAAATGTTAGAAGATAAAGCAGATTGCGTTCTTCATTTCACCTGTCACATTATTTTAAATGTATATTTCTTATGCGATTTCTGCGTTAACGAGACCCCTAAGTTAAAATTGCTAGTTATTTAGCTCAGTAAGTAGCTGAATTAATAAGGCAACGGGGAATCATATTGTGTTGGCTTTCTGCCATGTTTGAGAAGTCAATGCCCTTTGGATGAGTTATCTGTACAGCTGCCATCTTTTGATTTCCTTGCGTTTTTTTTCTCCTCTCCAGTCTCAGCCTGTCTGCTCCTCCCCCATCTACTACAAGCAGAGCAAGCAGGCCCGTTGCCCTGGCGACTCCAGATTCCACACAGACACAGTGTGTACACACTCTGCTCCAGAGCCAGTACTGTTCATTTGCAAGATATCTCATTAATATTCACTTGTAAATGTCCTAACTCACCAAAAATGACATTCGGTAGCTCCTTCCTATATATGTACGACTTTGAGATGGAATGCCTGTCTTTGCAAAAAAAAAAAAAGAATTTGCGCTCGTTAGCAAATTTATCTAGCAACCTCCATGAAAATTCGCTATTACTTTGAGGTGCTCCTGAGTGGTGGGGTGTTCTAAGGCATTGCATCTCAGTGCTAGAGGCATCACTACAGACCCTGGTTCGATCCCGGGCTGTATCACAACTGGCCGTGATCGGGAGTCCCATAGGGCAGCACACAATTGGCTCAGTGTTGTCCAGGGTTTGGCCAGGGTAGGCCGTCATTGTAAAAATAAGAATTTGTTCACACTCCTAGTTAAATAAAGGTTAAATTAAAAAGAATATATTACTTGTGCTAATTTTGGGCATCTATTACCAGAATGCTAATAATGGGCTTTTTGCAGGATTTTTTAATGCATTCTTGTGTACTAAGCCGGTAATACTGTAAATCCTTGTGCCAACGCTAGTTAGCATTGGCTCGCGAAAGTACCTCTAACTTCCTTCATTCTGGACACAGAGACATTCATCTGACTCTGGGGAAGTAGATGAAGTAGAAAAATCATTGCCAAAATCCCAACGTGTCTCTAAGATATTTGAAATATGTTCAGTGTTATTTTCACAATTTTTCACATTCATCTGCATAATTTAAATCTAACATTAATTTGCACGAGACACAGTCCACTTGATCAATAGTTATTGCTCTAGTATCTAATGGTGCCACTGATGCTCATGACATTTATAGTGCAACCAACTGGTCTGGTGCAGCCATCTAAGGTTGCAGTGACGATATTCACACAGCTTCTAGGGACATGTACATAAGTTTCACATACCAAATTTCATGGCCCCATGTGCATCGGTTCAGTTCTTATAGCCCTGGTGTGATATGGTGCCATCTAGTGGCTAACTTTGAATGCAGCAACTAATAGAGTTTTTCATATCGTCATACCGTTCTTCTCTCATCCCAGGATTTACAGTATTACCGGCTTAGTACACAAGGGAGCGCCAAAAAAAACTGCAAAAAGCCAGATGGTATCTACTAGCATGTTCCATCTTTTATTGAACTGTTGCTAGAACGTTTTCGTTTAGAGACCAAAATGTTTAATAAGGTATTAGAAAAAAACACTTGCCTTTTTCTGTCAACTCTGACAACCATCTTGTCTTTCTGTCATTCTGATTTCCAGAAGCCGCAATTTCACCTCAAACTGATTAAACCCCAATTTATTTTGGTCTTATTGCCATCAAGTAAAATATAGCCCTCTCGTATGCCTCCATGAATCCACAGTTTTGCACACCCATTATTTTTCTTTTCTCTTAAAGACTATTTGCACTCCCGCCATCAAGTAGTATTTTGGAAGTTTCACCATTAAAGACATCTGTTTGATGTTGTCCATGAAAGCTGCTCTCCTGAGCTGGATCAAAGCCTGAGACAATAAGGCCAGATAAAGGTCATGATGATGTTCTCTTTTTTCTTCTCTGCTCCCTTTTTCTCTCTTTCTCTTTGTGCAGCTGAACCCATGTTTGGAGGCAGGTCGTTGTGAATTTTTTATCAGTGGTGACATTTGCGCAAGTTGCCCATAGAGCTGTCGTTGTGTGGTTGACGGACGGTTTACCTATAAGGAGGTGACGCCATGATTGGAGTCACATCAAACATGGCATTTCCTGGAGACAATCCTTGTGCTACTGAGGAAGATGTCCTCCGCTTTAAGTCAGTTACTGGAACAAGCAAGGCAGCAGTATGGGTCTTCAAGAATTGCTGACAGGATGTCACACAGATAATATTTGGAACAGATATCAGTCAGGTCTTGAGCTCATTTAGATATAAATTACTGGTTTGATAATGATCTATATTTCTCCATGCAACTGTTCTTTCTTCATTACAGCTCAGACTCAAACTACAGCCAAGAAAGTGGTTTGTCGCTCTGGGGCTGCATATGAAACTGATTTCTTTAGCTACAATACTTTGGTAGCAGGCATTGTACGAATTAGCATTAATTTACATAGAACACCCCTGTCTACGAAACAAACAAGTGGTGGAAATTAATTAAATTAAACTATAATTTGCTTCATGTAATATGCAGAATGAACGTTAAATAGCTTGTTGTTATATCAAACCCGACAAATAGCCATGAGCAGGGTCTTGTATTAACATGTAAATGAGCCATGTGGTGAGTAATCAACCCATGGATTGTGAGCATTCACCTTGGCTCTCTGAATACTGCTCTAACTGAATGGTGTAGTTCACGGAAGTTCTATTTTTATTCCTCCCAAAATATTCTAATATTCAATGTCATCAGAACATGTCCAATAACATGTATGTTCTTTGACCTTCATTTAGTGTACGCACTCGAGACTCTTCAAGGTGGAAACCTGTCAAAGCCAAGTCACAAAGTCTGATTCAGTCACTGGTCTTCTAGGCCTAATCTGAGTAAAAAGAAAAACGAGTATGTCTTTTGTTTGAAATATTTATGCCTCGGAATCCAAAACGCAATGATAGCCCTTTTTTGTTCTTGCTTTGTGAAGTCTGCGGATAAGCAAGCAAACCGGTGAAATGTATCGGTGTTCTGCAGCTGAATATCTCAAGTTGGTGAATCTGGCACCTTGGTTTTACTTTATAGTACATGTGCAAACAGAACAGTACTGCTGAGTTGGGGTTCGGGGAAAGGTGGCATGAAATGGAGGGCTAATGCGGACCATGCAGTAGGACCATGCAGCTGTAGAGCACCAGCATCCCCACAAACACACACACCTCAACTCAATTTACTGTAAACATTGGACCTGCTGGAATGTTAGGTGCCACAAGGCTGGCCTAAGCGGCTGCAGCCAGGGTCCAGTGCTTTCAGAAAATTAGGATTTACAGTATCTACTATGTCCTTTGATATGAGAATGAATTTCTGGTCTGGTCTTGGAGATTTATTTGATTGTATATACTGGTTTTCTGTACAAGATATGATGGTGATCTGAATGAGATTCTTCTGAGCAGATTCCAGAGGATCTATCCAGATGATCTGCTGTAGTCACATAGTCAGATCATCAGAGGTGAGTGGATGTTAGTTGTGCTCAGGCTGAGAGAACACAATGTCCTGCATTACACGGCTATAACAGGCATGTCAGAGGAAAGGAATCTCATAATGAAATCACTTACCTACAGGCGGTTGTAATTGAATTCTGGCCCGGGTGCGTGTGTTCTGTGTTTAATCTGGACTACTTTGGGCCTAAGTTGTATTGACAGGACACATGATACGAGGAGTTTAATTGGCACAATAATAAAATAGGGCTGTACAGTACCTTATTTTACTATGTACCAGTATTTGACGCACAGACCGGTTTGGGTTTTTACCTTACCTTCTATAATGGTATTTCAATGTTTGGTTTGTAGAATGTGATGCGCAACACCAGTGCTTGTAATGTCCGTTTAATACTTTACTCCGTTTGCTACATGTAGTCTTTCTCCCTCTCCTCCTGCTTGCCACTTCCCACACCATGCCCTGACCCCTGTCACTCAAGGAAAAACCAGTTGCTCAACTTTCATGCAGTTCACTCTGCTGTCTGGTCTGCATGGTCAGATAGATGCAGAAAGACGTTGGTGACAGCGATGCTGCTTTCTACAAGCGTTCTATAACTACATTATTAGTTTATGTATCTTACTGTCTGCAAACTACTGTCTTAGGTCCAAAAGGCTTCTTAAAAGCTTCTACCCCCAAGCCATAAGACTCCTGAACAGCAAATCAAGGGGCTACCCAGACTATTTGCATTGCCCCTCCCCCCTCTTTATGCTGCTGCTACTCTCTGTTTATTATCTATGCATAGTCACTTTAACTCTACCTACATGTACATATTACCTTAATTACCTCGACTAACTGGTGCCCCTGCACATTGACTCTGTACCGGTACCCCCTGTATATAGCCTCGCTATTGTTATTTTACTCCTACTGTTTAATTATTTGTTACTTTTTATGAAACATTTTTAGTTATCTATTTTTCACTTTACACTTACTTTTCTTAACTGTATTGTTGGTTAAGGGCCTGCAAGTAAGCATTTCACTGTAAGGTTGTTGTATTCGGCGCATGTGACAAATAAAATTTGATTTGATTTGCTAGTTTGTCTAATGCTAATCGCTAGAATTGAGTGGGAAATGTCGATCAATGTTATCAAAACCATAGAAACTCTCTGTGGCAAAACTCCCCAATAAAAGGAGCTGGAGGCGCCTGAAAACTCGGAAAAATGCGTAACAAAGTCGCTAAATAGGCAACACTGGGATAGGCGAAACATGAGTATGTTAGCTAGCTAGCTATTTTCGTTTGTTGGATTGAACAGTATAAACAATCAGAATGGAGAACGCCCCATTGAAATCACGTATTTGTGTTGCCACCTTAGGGTCATGAACTACTCATAAAGCATATTTAGAACTTTTATTATTCAGAAACAAAAAATACTGCCAAAAAAACAAATAAAATGATATTTTGGCCATATCACCCAATCTTAGAATGAAACATCTTTTCAGTCAAATCTGTAACCAGGTATAAGGTCTGAGTATAAATATTTTTAGGATAGATCTCTCAGATCCATTGTTTTGCAATAAAAGCCCTGAAATTGTAATTTCATACTCTTTGTTTTACATTCTCTGGAGTTTGTGCTCAGTTCTATTATTGTAATTTTTCATATTGTTTTTTGTTGGCTGAATTGAACCCGTCTGTTTCTGCACTCAACTTGAATGCCTTCTGCTGACTTGATCCAATAGCTTCGCCTGCCTTAATCGTATTGGTTTTCATTTGTGGTTTAGCTCATGTTTTAATGAGTTTGTTTTTCCAGCAGAAACTTGCGGTTTAATTTGATCTCTTATCATTTAACTGTTTCTGTGTAGGCTGATAAGCTCTCGGAGAGGCCTTTTTATGGAGCTCACCCTCGTCTGTCTATCATATTAGTAAAACCCTTGTCTTTTTTCTTCTGCTATTTAAAACAAAAACATCCTCACAAACCTCCCATGACACACTGTCCTTTACCATCACTGCAACTGAATATACGGCTGTTCTCAACAATGTACTCAGAGAGGGGTCCTGTATTCTAACACACCAGACCTTACATAAACATTGGTTATCTTCCAGAGCGCGTGCCTCTAGTTATGATATAATAAGCAGGGGGGAGTTTGTATGATCGGTGCCTTGATGTATCTGGGTCTTAAACCACGCTTGTTTCTCCGTGTTTGGATGTGGGTTTTTGTATAAAAGGGAATCAAACTGCAGTTCTCCCTCTATGCAACATTCAGAAACAGGATCTGTCTGCTTACGTGTGTTACTGTGTATGTGCATGTCTGATCTCTGCATGCCTAACCTGGCTTCTTACCTCTCCTTATCTGTATTACAGGGAGGCAGCATAACAGTGATTTCTCCTGCCTTATCGCCCAGGTCCGGGGTCGCCTGGAAAAGACCAGGAAGAGGGAGATGAAACAGAAAGTGAGGGATGAGGGAGTAGAGGAGGACCGGAGAGCGGGCTCCAGCTCTGCAGGTACCACCGTAACCCTCATTAACATGTTGAGCGGATTAAATAAGGGTTAGCACCGTCGCCACGGAATATTTTACAGCCCCCAGCCTCCCCAGCAGAGCTCATAGTCCATAAGCAATTTACAAAAGGAGAGAGACGCAGGGACGGTTTCTATATGAAGAACCCTCTCTGTATTCCTGTTCAGGGGGATTTGCTATCACAACCTTCACATCGTCACTCAGCCCCAGACCTCTGATGGCTTCTCTTCAGGTGGTCACTGTTGATCAGGGCCAGGGTTCAGCTATACACCCAGCAGCATGGCCACAAGGCTGTTTTCTCCCCAAAATGTTTTTTTTTAATCCTTTGCATCTTATGTGAATTTCCAAGATGGTGTAGCAGTTGGACGTGTCTTTGTCTTTGTCTTATCCCGTGTAAAAAGTCATTTTTTTTCCTCCCATATATACTTTAATCTCAGTTTCTATCTACAAACTAAATATACTTTCCTGCTACCCGCCTCACCCAATGTGGTACAGATCTGCTATTTTTATTCCTTATAACCTGAACCTCCATCAGGAGCTAGCCAGCTAACTAGCTACTAGCTATCAGTCTTTGTTAGCCACGGTTAGCGGTCTTCACCTTTAGCTAGGACACCAGCCAGCTTTAGCTCGGACAATACCTGCCAGTCTGCACAGCACAATATCAACCCAGAGCATATCGGACTGCTTCTCTCTACCACATCACCGGATTCCTGCCGCAAGCTCTGGACCATTTACCTCGGATCATCCCAGCTAGCTAGCTGCAATCGCATGGCTACTGTTAGCTAACGCCTCTGTCCTGAAGCAAGCACCAGTTAACCTTGGGCTAGCCTTGAGCTAGGCCCATATACCAGCTAACTTATTGGGCTACAATACCTCTTTTGCCAATTGGCCTGGACCCTTTATTGTTAACACAGAGCCCTGACGATCCCTCACGACTGGTCTGCCGACGTAATCATCCAATGTGGTTTCAACAGGCGTTTCCATTGCGATGTCGCCAAAGACCCATCCGCTAGCCCCGGCCCGCTAGCTTTCTGAACGCCGTTGTCGCCCACTCGCCTAGTGTAGTAGCGACTACCGAACGGCTCCCTGACTCACCTATTGCTGCTCATTGGACAAATATGATCACTCGGCTACACAGCTGATGCCTGCTGGACTATTCACAAACTCGGTACCTCTTTTTGTTTGTCTGTCGGCCCCAGCCTCGAACTCAGGTCTTGTACGTACCCAACTGACCCTCTCTGCCCATTCATTTCCATTTATTAATTGCTGTCTTAGCTCTCCCGATCAACACCCGTGATTGCTTTATGCCTCTCTCTAATGTCAATATGCCTTGTCAACTGCTATCTCGGTTAGTACTTTTTCTTTTATTTCATTGTAGAGCTCCCAGTCCCGCTCAACATGCCTTAGGTAGCTCTTTTGTCCCACCCTCCACACATGCAGAGACCTCACCTGGGTTAACTGGTGCCCCCAGAGATGCAATCTCTCTCATCGTCACTCAATGCCGAGGCTTACCTTCACTGTACACACACCCTACCATAACCTCGTCTGTACATTATGCCCTGACTCTATTCTACCACGCCCAGAAATCTGCTCCTTTTATTCTCTGTTCCCAGCACACTAGACGACCAGTTCTTATAGCCTTTAGCCCTACCCTTATCCAACTCCTCGTCTGTTCGTCTGGTGATGTAGAGGTTAACCCAGCCCCTGTAGCCCCCAGTACCACACCTATTCCCCAGGTGCTCTCATTTGTTGACTTGTGTAACTGTAAAAGCCTTGGTTCCATGCATGATAACGTCAGAAGCCTCCTCCCTAAGTTTGTTTTATTCACTGCTTCAGCACACTCCTCCAACCCTAATGTCCTAGCCGTGTCTGAATCCTGGCTTAGGAAGGCCACCAAAAAGTCTGAAATTTCCATCCCCAACTACAACATTTTCCGCCAAGATAGAACTGCAAAAGGGGGTGGAGTTGCAATCTACTGCAGAGATAGAACTCTGCAGTTTGAGCTTCTACTTTTAAAAATCCACCTTTCCAGAAATACGTTTTTTACTGTTGCCACTTGTTATAGACCCCCCTCAGCCCCCAGCTGTGCCCTGGACACCATATGTGAATTGATTGCTCCCCATTTGTCTTCTGAGTTCCTACTGTTTGGTGACCTAAACTGGGATATGCTACAATCTAAACTAGATGCCCTCAATCTCACACAAATTATCAAGGAGCCTACCAGGTACAACTCTAAATCTGTAACCACGGGCACCCTCATAGATATCATCCTGACCAACTAGCCCTCTAAATACACCTCTGCTGTCTACAGCCAGGATCTCAGCGATCACTGCCTCATTGCCTGCATCCGTAATGGGTCCATGGTCAAACAACCACCCCTCATCACTGTCAAACACTCCCTAAAACACTTCAGCGAGCAGGCCTTTCTAATCGACCTGGCCCGGGTATCCTGGAAGGATATTGACCTCATCCCTTCAGTAGAGGATGCTTGGTTGCTCTTTAAAAGTGCTTTTCTCTCCATCTTTAATAAGCGCCCCATTCAAAAAATGTAGAACTAAGAACAGATATAGTCTTTGGTTCACTCCAGACTTGACTACCCTTGACCAGCACAAAAACATCCTGTGGCGTACTGCATTAACATCGAATAGCCCCCGCGATATGCAACTTTTCAGGGAAGTTAGGAACCAATATTCACAGTCAAACAGAAATTTGCATCCTGTCGCACAAATCTCAAAACGTTTTGGGACACTGTAAAGTCCATGGGGAGGCAGGGTAGCCTAGTGGTTAGAGCATTGGACTAGTAACCGGAAGGTTGCAAGTTCAAACCCCCGAGCTGACAAGGTACAAATCTGTCGTTCTGCCCCCGAACAGGCAGTTAACCCACTGTTCCTAGGCCGTCATTGAAAATAATAATTTGTTCTTAACTGACTTGCCTGGTTAAATAAAGGTAAAATAAATAAAAAATAAGAACACCTCTTCCCAGCTGCACACTACACTGAGGCTAGGAAACTGTCACCACCGATAATCTACAGAAATGTAGTATTTCAATAAGCATTTTCTACGGCTGTCCATGCTTTCCACCTGGCTACCCCTACCCCAGCCAATAGCTCTGTACCCCCCGAAGCAACTTGCCCAAGCCCCCCCGCTTCTCCTTCACCTAAATCCAGATAGTTGATGTTCTGAAAGAGCTGCAAAATCTGGACCCCTACAAATCAACTGGACTAGACAATCTGGACCATCTCTTTCTAAAATTATCCGCTGCAATTGTTGCAACCCCTATTACTAGCCTATTCAAATGCTTTTTTGTTTTGTCTGAGATTCCTAAAGATTGGAAAGCTGCCGCGGTCATCCCCCTCTTCAAAGGGGGAGACACTAGACACAAACTGTTACAGACCCATATCTATCCTGCCCTGCCTTTTCTAAATTCTTCAAAAGCCAAGTTAACAAACAGATCACTGACCATTTCAGATCCCACTGTACCTTCTCCACAGTTTGGTTTCCGAGCTGGTCATGGGTACACCTCAGCCACGCTCAAGGTCTTAAACTATATCATAACCGCCATTGATAAAAGACAGTACTGTGCAGCCGTCTTCATCGACCTGGCCAAAGCTTTCGACTCTGTCAATCACCACATTCTTATCGGCAGACTCAATAGCCTTGGTTTCTCAAATGACTGCCTCGCCTGGTTCACCAACTACTTCTCTGATAGAGTTCAGTGTGTCAAATCGGAGGGCCTGTTGTCCGGACTTCTGGCAGTCTCTATGGGGTGCCACAGGGTTCAATTCCTGGGCTGATTCTTTTCACTGTATATATCAATGATGACGCTCTTGCTGCTGGTGATTCTTTGATCCAGCTCTACGCAGACGACACCATTCTGTATACTTCTGGCCCTTCTTTGGACACTGTGTTAACAAACCTCCCAACGAGCTTCAATGCCATACAACACTACTTCTGTGGCCTCCAGCTACTCTTAAATGCTAGTAAAACTAAATGCATGCTCTTCAACCGATCGCTGCCCGCACCCGCCCTACAAATACCTAGGTGTCTGGCTAGACTGTAAATTCTCCTTCCAGACTCACATTAAGCATCTCCAATCCAAAATGATATCTAGAATCGGTGTTCCTATTTCGCAACAAAGCCTCCTTCACTCATGCTACTAAACATACCCTTGTAAAACTGACTATCCTACTGATCCTTGACTTCAGCGATGTCATTTTCAAAATAGCCTCCAACACTCTACTCAGACTACATCCAATTTGCTATCACAGTGCCATTCGTTTTATCACCAAAGCCCCATATACTACCCACCATTGCGACATGTTTGCTCTCGTTGGCTGGCCCTCGCTTCATATTCGTTGCCAAACCCACTGTCTCCAGGTCATCTATAAGTTTTTGCTAAGTAAAGCCCCGCCTTATCTCAGCTCACTGGTCACCATAGCAACACCCACCCTTAGCACGCGTTCTAGCAGGTATATTTCACTGGCCATCCCCAAAGCCAACACCTCTTTGGCCGCCTTTCATTCCAGTTCTCTGCTGCCAATGACTGGAACGAATTGCAAAAATCCCTGAAGCTGGAGACTTATATCTCCCTCACTAACTTTAAGCATCAGCTGTCAGAGCAGCTTACCAATCACTGCACATGTACACAGCCCATCTGTAAATAGCCCACCCAACTACCTCATCCCTATATTGTTATTTATTTTTGCTCATTTGCACCCCAGTATCCCTACTTTCTCATCATCATCTTCATCTATCATTCCAGTTTTAATGCTAAATTGAAATTATTTCGCCACTGTCTATTTATTGCCTTACCTCCCTAATCTTACTACATTTGCACACACTGTATATAGATATTTCTATTGTGTTATTGACTGTACGTTTGTTTATCCCATGTGTAACTCTGTGTTGTTGTTTTTGTCGAACTGCTTTGCTTTATCTTGGCCAGGTCGCAGTTGTAAATGAGAACTTGTTCTCAACTGGCCTACCTGGTGAAATAAAAAAATGTGGAGACAGCTTATTTGAACCCTCTCATATTGGCTCTAATACGTGTTCTGTTATAGTGTTGTTTCAATGTGGGCATTAAGGTGTCCGCATGCTTCTCAGCCAAAAGTTAATGCATGAACTCTATAGTGTTCGTGCATATATTATGAAGATATTTTATGGCGTTTTTGTTTGTTTTGGACTTCAGTGAGGTTTTTTTTTCAGCTGTTCTTGCACACAACATTTTTTGCTGGAGGGGAGCCGAAGTCTACGCCCCTTTCGTCGGTGATTGGTCAACAGTAGGACTCATTTTATTGAAAAATAGTCCACCAAACATCTTGTAATATTGCGCAACTAAGATCTCTTTTTCAAGAAAGTCAATATTTATTTTTTATTGTAGTTTTTTTTTTACCCCTTTTTCTCCCCAATTTCGTGGTATCCAATTGTTTAGTAGCTACTATCTTGTCTCATCGCTACAACTCCCGTACGGGAGAGACGAAGGTTGAAAGTCATGCGTCCAGAGTCTCTGGTGGCACAGCTGAAGAACGTCAATATTAATGACCGTTTTCTTGAGTTAGCTTAAATTAATTCCGACCATTTTGAGAAAGTGTATAGTTGTTACGCCTTCTCAAAAAGGGCAAACAGTACTACTATTGCCTTTTTTTAAATCTGTTTTCAAGTGAAGCTCTTAAGGGAGTATACGAGTACACTCGTTCGGTTCGGCTTGCTGAGTTCGGCTAGGCCCAGCCGAACTGAAGCATGCTGATGTCTTTAGTCATACCCCTTTTAAAGATGCTTGTTAACATGCACACCACCATACCCATGCTGTCTGATGTAGTGCAGGGAATAAATTACAGCCCCAGAGTACAATTCATTTTGTAAGTCAATACACACACTATTACCTCCGAATGTGTGGTTCGTCTTTGGCACGTCAGCCAAAAAAGATACACATGTATTGCATAAAACGTGGAAGCATACTGCCATAACTTGTCGCATAAGTTATGTATATATTTTTGGGCTGACATGCAACACACCCACGAGCTCTTTTGGGATTCAGTGTGTTGAATGTCTTGAAAAAAGGTCACACTTGTAGTCCACTGAAAGCAATGGCTGCCAACAAAATGACGGAGACTATTCATTTTCGATAAAAGGAAAGATCTAGTATCAAAGTGAGGAGAAGCAAGAGGAGCTCGGTGATCAGTGAGTGAACATTAAGTTGGGGAAGCTTAGCAGTATGCTAATGATTGGGGATATTGCAGGGCAATTGACCAATCGAGGCTTGCTATAGCTTCCAGCCCGTGCTGTATTGGCTGTTAGTACCTAGCACTACCTAGCATTCTGTTTACTTTCATCTTGAAAAGAAAAAAACACACATGGTGTTTTAACTGTCGACAAATCAAGCGTTTCATTGCTTTACATGGAATTCCCCCGTCACAGAACGAAACGTCAGTATGTGCAGAGGTAATCATATTTATAATGCATAGAATACCATTAACTGCTGGTCATATATTTTGCCCACCGCCTAGAAGACACAGTGGTTTGTTTGTGGTTAAAGGCATTTTGAACATTACATTGGGGAAATATCTATAATATAAGATAGAAATTGACATGGATGACTTTAGCATCTATCATGCAGCCTGCTCACACATCATGTGTACAACGTTAAAACAGGACAGATCCAGATTAAAATACATGGTTGTCAAGGACAGTTTCCCAACATAGATTCTTGACAGCTCATTTTCACCAATGATTGATTTTCTACCAGTCTTTTATGACATGATCATTAGTATTGTCCATGTTCTTTTCCATTCGTCTCTGTAGATAAAGCAGCAGAACAGGAACAGAGGGATCCCAGTCTCATTGACTCAGAGGCCTTCTGCATATTGATGACATCACCAGTGCAGGAGCCCTCTGAGGAGCAGCAGCCTTCTGTTGTAGAGGTCATTTCCAGGTCACCCAGCTGTCTCAGTGACGTGTCCATCAGCAGGTGAGCGAGCCCAGGAGACGGCAGAATTGATTAGGGTGAAGTTGCCCCTAGACACTGAATTTGTGCATTTTACCCACTAATGGTTAAGGTTAGGATTGGGGAAGGGTATTCTTGATCTGATTCGAGATCTGTACCTTGGGGGAACTTCACCCCAAGCCAGCTGAATAGCTGATTCTCCACTCCTCAACAAGCAGACATTTGACTTGTCTTCCCAGGGTTTCTCTGTTTCAATGCTTCACAGCTCTCAAAACAGGAGAGCTGTTGTGTGTGTGTGTGGTATTACTGAGGAACTCTGTGTGAAACTAAAGTCGGACTCTCAGCGGGAGTATTGAGTTGGTTCTGACTCACACAGCTCGTTGCGGGCCTCTGGAAAGAGTTCTATCAGCATTCATACCCCCACAGCCTGCCTGCACTTCAGCCCAGAATAGTTTAAATTGCCTTTTCTTTAGAAAGACACCGCAAGGTTGGCTAGCTGAAGACTAAAGTTACGTGTTGAACATAACAGTCTAAATCAGTCACAGATAACTAACAGTACCAAGCTCTTATCAAAATAGGGTTGGGACAAGTTACCAACTGATCAAAGGAAAAAAAAACTATAGTAGATTTCTATTTTTACAGAGATTGATATATTAAATATTTTGATATACAGTATTGGAACAATATACATTATTGTTTTGAAAATATATTTTTTCAAGGAAGCTGGTCGTGAGCCAGGCAGCTGTTAATAGAACTCGTGCTGCTTTTGTCTGGAATATCGACCTGGACCCCAAAGGATGCAGATTCGTAGAGCCATCAGCTACAGAATGTAATTAATAGTGTGCTCCCTTGTTCAGAGTGTATGCTGTGTGCCAGAGGGCCTTATCAAATAAGCACTATGAGATGTCCAGACTCCCACCACAATTTAGAGCTCTATACAGCAGGTTTTTTTTTTTTTGGCAGAGGCTGATGTTCCATTGACCTGCTCCTATTCATATGAGGCCCTAGAGCTTCACGCAAATATGCTTTTCTGTCACCCCACATTCTGCCTGTATGGAGCTGGAAGTGTGTCTGTGTGAAATTTGGCAGGTGTGGTAATTAATTATAACCCTGTGTGTGTGTGTGTGTGTGTGTGTGTGTGTGTGTGTGTGTGTGTGTGTGTGTGTGTGTGTGTGCACCACCTGCCTCTGATAAAGCCACCGCCTGCCTGCCTGGCTCGGCTTCCAGCTGGGGACTCGGACACCTGACAATGCTCTTGAACCACACCACTTAAATTGCCTCTTAGCCGGCGCTATCATCAGAGCAGCACTTGGTCAGACCTCTCTCCCACTCCCCCCAGTAATGAGCCAGTTAGTCAGTCAGACGGAGAGCTGCTCCATGCTCCAGCAGCCTGCTCTAATAGCTAACAGACAGGCATTAGCCCCACCAGTTGCTACGGCCCACCTACCTACCTAACTCTTTATGCAGATAGACATTTCATTAGTCTTCCCCTGGAGGGGCACCAAGAGGAGTGCTCTCACCTTCCAGAGGCAATTTACTCTCTGTTTGTCCACATTAAGGCATGTAAATGTCTTGTAAAAGTGTTTTATTAGGACTTCCAGGGAGATATGAACAAATATTGGCTTCCTCTTTCAGAAAAGGCTCGCTAAAAATCGATTGCATATATCCTTCTCATCCTTTATCCATCCCATCCAGGGTTTACATGGTCTTTCAGGTGAGAGTCAGCCATTACTGAATAATCTTCACACCTGCTTGAGCAGATTCATCTTTTGGTCATCAAATAGAAATCTTCTCACCAGGTGTCACTCTGTTTCGAATTTATTCCTGTTTCCATTCATATGATTGTAATGCAACCGTTTTTCACTCCTGCTTCCGGAGGTCGCATTGTGATCCTGTGTGAGTGTGAGCCCCAGACTGAGCAGAGGGAGATGAGGCCTCCAGGCTTGTGCCATGTCTTCTGTCTGTATTTACTCACCTGTCAGCGCCTATTAGAGCCCTCTTTATGTGGTAGGCTGTCATGTTACTGTTAGGCGATAACACAAAAATGCATCAGCTTTTTTACCCAATGGTGTAATAATTAGGCTATTCTGTTTGCTCCCTGTTCCACAGTCGAGAACTTCCAAGGGACTATACAGCCCTCAAAGACCATCTTTGGGAGAAGCTCTTCACAAAAGTGTTTTTTTATTCCACACACAGTAATAAAACATTATCTTTGTCCAGGCAAAGTGATGAAAAGCTCTTTAATGAATTCAACTTGCATAGAGGGGTGTTGTTGAAGAATCGTGAGAAGTTTTGCTGCACTCTCCACAGGTGTTGGGTATTTAGAGCATCTCTGAAGAGAACATTTAATGCTGTCTTCTAATCTTACATAAGTGAAAGGCCAGCCGTATGGAGGTACATATACTATAAGCAGGTCCTTGTTTGGTTTTGATTTAATGTTTAGGAGAGAAACATTACTTGCAGTATTCTGCTCATTATGGGATAAATCAGGGCTGCTCAACGCAGGTGTTCAGGATAGATTGATCCAATGTGTTTGCTTTTTTGTGGTTCTCTCCGGGTTGTTATTTCAGGTGAATCTCATTCCTTCTGCACACTATGGCAGTTTATTCAGCCTCCACTTGCTTTATTGATTTTATTTTTAAGTTCCCCTCCCCTGACATGTATTGATTTACTTTCAAGAGAAGAGAATAATATAAAGGAAAATGTTGCAAAAATAACACTGAAATAGTGAGTAGGCTACATACATTATATTTGTATATTGATAAGGCTACATGAAGAACTTACAAACTTCACTTTCAAAAAGGCCGACTTAGGGCTGAATTCATTTTCACTTAAATAGCCATCTTAAGCTTAGACAAAGTTCTACAAAGTACTAGTAAATATGTTTTTTCCCCTGTTTAATACATTTGCTAACATTTCGAAAAACCTGTTTTTGCTCTGTCATTATGGGGTATTGTGTGTAGATGGATAAAATAATCTATTTTAGAATAAGGCTGTAACGTAACAACATGTAAAAAAAAGTCAAGGGATCTGAATGCTTTCCGGAAGCACTGTAGATTAAGCCATGGAGTGCAGCATGGGCAACACAATGTATGATAAGGATTTACTGTTCTGATCAATTTGTCTTCAGTATAAAGATTAAACTGAACAAGTGAGTAAAAGTTATGCAACGTCAAATTAGCTAGTCGTCTTTCCAAGTATATCGACTCATTAATTTAATGGACTCGGAGAGGCTGTGTAGTTTTTTTACAAAGCAAGGGTTAATCCCCTGATAAAGTGTTTTATTAGCAGTCAGAAGTTCGCTAGAGGTTCCTCTCTGTTAGGTTATCATTTTTTGTTCATTTTCCCCTGGCCAGGAAGTATTCACGCTGGGCTTTTCATTATTAATATTAATAGCCTTCCAATGAAAAGAACCAGCTTCAAAGAGGCCTAGTTTAATCCATTTAGATGGGCTCCTTGTCCTGGGTTGTCCTTACCTGCCTCCCAGGCCCTCCGTGGCCCCAAGACACTGATCTCAGGGGATTCAAGCCAAATCGGGTCATATTTGATTATGCCTGGCACCACACACACTTACCATTCCTCTGTTTCACAGCCAAGTTTAACCCAGGTACTATTTTTGGATAAAGAACTCAGTAAACCTCACATCATCCCGGCTATTGTATTTCATCCAGGCCAAAATTAGCTGCTTGATATGATGACCATGTGATATGCCAAGTAAGGGATTTATTTAAAAAAAAAACATGCAATGCGATGGCACAGTTAGGGCTGGCACAATTACTGTATAACCTTGTAACCAACAGTTATGAATGAAGACCGTCATGAAAATAAAATAACCCTCATAAAAACAATTGCAATGCCTGCCTGGTATTGTGACGCAATAATTTCCATTAATGGGTTACACTTCCTGCATTTACTTCCTGCAATGCTTCTGGCAATTTGTCACCAGCAGAGAGAAAGAGGCTAAGCGGGAGGGTGGTTTACTCCGAATTTTGGTTTGTAGATCAACGAGTATGGTTACGTGCACACAATAATACAATTGTTGTGAATAGTCAGATAAATATAGTGGCTCGCCCTTGGCATTTTTCCTATTTTGTTGCCTTACAACCTGGAATTAAAATTGATTTTTGGGGGGGGGTTTGTATCATTTGATTTACACAACATGCCTACCACTTTGAAGATGCAACATATTTTTTATTGTGAAACAAACAAGAAATAAGACAAAACTGAATTTGAGCGTAACTACTCCCCCCCAAAGTCCATACTTTGTAGAGCCACCTTTTGCAATTACAGCTGCAAGTCTCTTGGGGTATGTCTCTGTAAGCTTGGCACATCTAACCACTAGGATTTTTGCCCATTCTTCAAGGCAAAACTGCTCTAGCTCCTTCAAGTTGGATGGGTTTCGCTGGTGTACAGCAATCTTTAAGTCATACAACAGATTCTCAATTGGATTGAGGTCTGGGCTTTGACTAGGCCATTCCAAGACATTTAAATGTTTCCCCTTAAACCACTCGATTGTTGCTTTAGCAGTATGCTTAGTGTCATTGTCCCGCTGGAAGGTAAACCTCTGTCCCAGTCTCAAATCTGTGGAAAACTGATACAAGTCTCCCTCAAGAATTTCCTTGTATTTAGCGCACCCAGCATTCCTTAAATTCTGACCAGTTTCTCAGTTCCTGCCAATGATAAACATTCCCACAGCATGATGCTGCCACCACCATGCTTCACTTTGGGGATGGTGTTCTCGGGGTGATGTGAATATTGGGTTTGCACCAGACATAGATTTTTCCTTGATGGCCAAAAAACAAAATGTTTGTCTCATCTGACCAGACTACCTTCTTCCATATGTTTGGGGAGTCTCCCACATGCCTTTTGGCAAACACCAAACGTGTTTTCTTTTTTTTTCTTTAAGCAATGGCTTTTTTCTGCCCACTCTTCTGTAAAGCCCAGCTCCGTGGAGTGTACGGCTTAAAGTGGTACAATGGACAGATATTCCAATCTCCGCTGTGGAGCTTTGCAGCTCCTTCAGGGTTATCTTTGGTCTCTTTGTTGCCTCTCTGATTAATGCCCTCCTTGCCTGGTCCGTGAGTTTTGGTGGGTGGCCCTCTCTAGGCAGGTTTGTGGTGGTGCCATATTCTTTCCATTTTTTAATAATGGATTTAATGGTGCTCCGTGGGATGTTTTGGATGTTTTTTCATAACCCAACCCTGATCTGTACTTCTCCAAAACTGTGACCCTGACCTGTTTTAAGAGCTCTTTGTTCTTCATGGTGCCGCTTGCTTGGTGGTGCCCTTTGCTTTGAGGTGTTGCAGACTCTGGGGTCTTTCAGAAGAGGTGGGGCGGCAGGTAGCCTAGTGGCTAAAGCATTGAACTAGTAACCGCAGGATGGAATCCCTGAATCCCCACGGCAGTTAACCCACTGTTCCTAGGCCGTCATTGAAAAAGAATTTGTTCTTAACCGACTTGGCTAGTTAAATAAAGCCCCCCCCCCCTCCAAAATAGGTGTATATACAGTTGAAGTTGGAAGTTTACATACACCTTAGCCAAATACATTTAAACTCAGTTTTTCACAATTCCTGACATTTAATCATAATAAAATACCCTGTCTTAGGTCAGTTGGGATCACCACTTTATTTTAAGAACATGAAATGTCAGAATAATAGTAGAGTGATTTATTTAAGCTTTTATTTCTTTCCTCACATTCCCAGTGGTTCAGATGTTTACATACACTCAATTAGTATTTGGTAGCATTGCCTTTAAATGGTTTAACTTGGGTCAAACGTTTCGGGTAGCCTTCCACAAGCTTCCCACAATAAGTTGGGTGAGTTTTGGCCCATTCCCCCTGACAGAGCTGGTGTAACTGAGTCAGGTTTGTAAGCCTCCTTGCTCGCACATGCTTTTTCAGTTCTGCCGACAACTTTTCTATAGGATTGATGTCAGGGCTTTGTGATGGCCATGCCAATATCTTAACTTTGAAGCCATTTTGCCACAACATTGGAAGTATGCTTGGGTCATTGTCCATTTGGAAGACCCATTTGCGACCAAGCTTTAACTTCCTGACTGATGTCTTGTGATGTTTCTTCAATATATCCACATAATTTAGAAGAGCAGTGGCTTCTTCTTGCTGAGTGGCCTTTCAGGTTATGTCGATATAGGACTCGTTTTACTGTGGATATAGATACTTTTGTACCTGTTTCCTCCAGCTTCTTCACAAGGTCCTTTGCTGTTGTTCTGGGATGAATTTGCACTTTTCACACCAACGTGCGTTCATCTCTAGGAGACACAACACGTCTCCTTCCTGAGCAGTATGATGTTGTGTGGTCCCATGGTGTTTATACTGGTGTACTATTGTTTGTACAGATGAACGTGGTACCTTCAGGTGTTTAGAAATATCTCCCAAGGATGAACCAGACTTGTGGAGGTCTACATTTGTCTTTCTGAGGTCTTGGCTGATTTCTTTTGATTTTCCCATGATGTCAAGCAAAAAGACACTGATTTTGAAGGTAGGCCTTGAAATACATCCACAGGTACACCTCCAATTCACTCAAATTATGTCAATTAGCCTATCAGAAGCTGTTTAAATGCACAGTCAACTTAGTGTATATAAACCTCTGACCCACTGGAATTGTGGTGCAGTGAGTTATAAGTGAAATAATCTGTCTGTAAACAATTGTTGGAAAAATTGCTTGTGTCATGCACAAAGTAGATGTTCTAACTGACTTGCCAAAACTATAGTTTGTTAACAAGATATTTGTGGAGTGGTTGAAAAATGAGTTTTAATGACTCCAACTTAAGTATGTAAACTTCCGACTACAAGTGTGTGTGTGTGTGTGTGTGTGTGTGTGTGTGTGTGTGTGTGTCATGTATCCCATATGTATGCAGTATAGTCGTGGCTAAAAGTTTTGAGAATGACACAAATATTAATTTCTACAAAGTTTGATGCTTCAGTGTCTTTAGATATTTTAGTCAGATGTTACTGAGGTATAATTACAAGCATTTCATGTGTCAAAGGCTTTTATTGACAATTACATGAAGTTGATGCAAAGAGTCAATATTTGCAGTGTTGACCTTTCTTTTTCAAGACCTCTGCAATCCGCCCTGGCATGCTGTCAATTAACTTATGGGCCACATCCTGACTGATGGCAGCCCATTCTTGCATAATCAATTCTTGGAATTTGTCAGAATTTCTGGGTATTTGTTTGTCCACCCACCTCTTGAGAATTGACTACAAGTTCTCAATGGGATTAAGGTCTGGGGAGTTTCCTGGCCATGGACCCAAAATATCAATGTTTTGTTCCCCGAGCCACTTAGTTATCACTTTTGCCTCATGGCAAGGTGCTCCATCATGCTGGAAAAGGCATTGTTCGTCACCAAACTGTTCCTGGATGGTTGGGAGAAGTTGCTCTCGGAGGATATGTTGGTACCATTCTTTATTCATGGCTGTGTTCTTAGGCAGAATTGTGAGTGAGCCCACTCCCTTGGCTGAGAGGCAACCCCACACATGAATGGTCTCAGGATGCTTTACTATTGGAATGACACAGGACTGATGGTAGCGCTCACCTTGTCTTCTCCGGACAAGCTTTTTTCCGGATTCCCCAAACAATCGGAAAGGGGATTCATCCTAGAAAATGACTTTACCCCAGTTCTCAGCAGTCCAATCCCTGTACCTTTTGCTGAATTTCAGTCTGTCCCTGATGTTTTTCCTGGAGAGAATTGGCTTCTTTGCAGCCCTTTTTGATTCCAGGCCATCCTCCAAAAGTCTTCACCGTGTGCAGATGCACTCACACCTGCCTGCTGCCATTCCTGAGCAAGCTTTATACTGGTGGTGCCATGATTCCGCAGCTGAATCAACTTCAGGAGACGGTCCTGGTGCTTGCTGGACTTTCTTGGGTGTCCTGAATCCTTCTTCACAACAATTGAACCACTCTCCTTGAAGTTCTTGATGATCCAATAAATTTCAGGTGCAATCTTACTGGCAGCAATATCCTTGCCTGTGAAGCCCTTTTTGTGGAAAGCAATGATGACGGCACGTGTTTCCTTGCAGGTAACCAAGCACCACCCTCCTTTTGAAACTTCCAGTCTGTTATTCAAACTCAATCAGCATGATATAGTGATCTCCAACCTTGTCCTCGTCATCACTCACACCTGTGTTAATGAGAGAATCACTGACATGATGTCAGCTGGTCCTTTTGTGGCAGGGCTGAAATGCAGTGGAAATGTTTTTGGGTGATTCAGTTCATTTGCATGGCAAAGAGGGACTTTGCAATTCTTCTGATCACTCTTCATAACATTCTGGAGTATATGCATATTGCCATCATACAAACTGAGGCAGCAGACTTTGTAAAAATTAATATTTGTGTCATTCTCAAAACTTTTGGCAACGACTGTATGTATGTACAGTGAAGGGGGGAAAGTATTTGATCCCCTGCTAATTTTGTACGTTTGCCCACTGATAAAGAAATGATCCATCTATAATTTTAATGGTAGATTTATTTGAACAGTGAGAGACAGAATAACAAAAAAATCCAGAAAAACGCATGTCAAAAATGTTATCAATTGATTTGCATTTTAATGAGGGAAATAAGTATTTGACCCCTCTGCAAAACATGACTTAGTATCTGGTTGCAAAACCCTTGTTGGCAATCACAGAGGTCAGATGTTTCTTGCGGTTGGCCACCAGGTTTACACACATCTCAGGAGGGATTTTGTCCCACTCCTCTTTGCAGATCTTCTCCAAGTCATTAAGGTTTCGAGGCTGACGTTTGGCAACTCGAACCTTCAGCTCCCTCCACAGATTGTCTATAGGATTAAAGTCTGGAGACTGGCTAGGCCACTCCAGGACCT
This sequence comes from Oncorhynchus tshawytscha, assembly GCF_018296145.1. NCBI lineage: Eukaryota > Metazoa > Chordata > Actinopteri > Salmoniformes > Salmonidae > Oncorhynchus > Oncorhynchus tshawytscha. The sequence continues at coordinate 35,143,732 of NC_056430.1, read as the reverse complement.
TAATGTGCATCTTCTTGAGCCACTCCTTCGTTGCCTTAGCCTTGTGTTTCGGGTCATTGTCATGCTGGAATACCCATCCACGACCCCTTTTCAATGTCCTGGCTGAGGTAAGGAGGTACTCACCCAAGATTTGACGGTACATGACCCCGTCCATTGTCCCCTTAGCAGATAAACACCCCCAAAGCTTAATGTTTCCACCTCCATGTTTGACGGAGGGGATGGTGTTCTTGGGGTCATAGGCAGCATTCCTCCTCCTCCAAACACAGCGAGTTGAGTTGATGCCAAAGAGCTCCATTTTGGTCTCATCTGACCACAACACTTTCACCCAGTTGTCCTCTGAATCATTCAGATGTTCATTGGCAAACTTCAGAAGGGCATGTATATGTGCTTTCTTGCTTGAGCAGGGGGACCTTGCGGGCGCTGCAGGATTTCAGTCCTTCACGGGGTAGTGTGTTGCCAATTGTTTTCTTGGTGACTATGGTCCCAGCTGCCTTGAGATCATTGACAAGATCCTCCCGTGTAGTTCTGGGCTGATTCCTCACCGTTCTCATGATCATTGCAACTCCACGAGGTGAGATCTTGCATGGAGCCCCAGGCCAAGGGAGATTGACAGTTCTTTTGTGTTTCTTCCATTTGCGAATAATTGCACCAACTGTTGTCACCTTCTCACCAAGCTGCTTGACGATGGTCTTGTAGCCCATTCCAGCCTTGTGTAGGTCTACAATCTTGTCCCTGACATCCTTGGAGAGCTCTTTGGTCTTGGGCATGGTGGAGAGTTTGGAATCTGATTGATTGATTGCTTCTGTGGACAGGTGTCTTTTATACAGGTAACAAACTGAGATTAGGAGCACTCCCTTTAAGAGTGTGCTCCTAATCTCAGCTCGTTACCTGTATAAAAGACCCCTGGGAGCCAGAAATCTTTCTGATTGAGAGGGGGTCAGATACTTATTTCCCTCGTTAAAATGCAAATCAATTTATAACATTTTTGACATGCGTTTTTCTGGATTCTTTTGTTGTTATTCTGTCTCTCACTGTTCAAATAAACTTACCATTAAAATTATAGACTGATCATTTCTTTGTCAGTGGGCAAACGTACAAATTTAGCAGGTCCTGTATTAGTGTTTTCTATTCCTGGGCTGGGCCATAGTCCAGACGACTCAGCTGGTTAGTATCACCTAGACAGTGTTCTCTCTCTTTCTCTATGTCGGTCTCCTCCCTTTCTCTCTCTTCCTCTCTGTCCAAAAGGCAGAGAAACCACCCAGAGAGAAAATTATTCAGTGAAGTGCTTTCCTTTTCCTAATCTTTGATACTACTTTGACAATCACAATTGTGTTTTTTTGTCATTGACCCCCCACGCTCATAAGCAGAGCCGAGAGTGGGTCTTACAAAGACTGCAAGGTGCTAAATCTCCTGAAATATGCATTTCTTGGGTTTACCTTTTCTTTTGTTTGTGTCGTGTGGCCCACATACATTATTACATTATTACATCATTCCATCTTAGTCACATGTCTGTGGAATTTGTTCAGTTTGTCTCAGTTGTTGAATCTTGTTATGTTCATACAAATATTTACACATGTTAAGTTTGCTGAAAATAAACTTAGTTGACAGTGAGAGGACGTTTATTTTTTTGCTGAGTTTATTTCTATAGATTCATTTTTGTCAAATGTGTCCCGTATTAGTGTTTTCTGTCCCTGGGCTAGGCCATAGTCCAAACGACTCCGCTGGATAGTATCACAAGGGGACAGCATTCTCTCTCTCGCTCTCTCTGTCTTTATCTCTGTCTGTCTCCCCTCTTTCTCTCTCTTCCCCTCTGTCCAAAAGGCAAAGAAACCACCCAGGAAGAAAATTACTCTGTGAAGTGCTTTCCTTTTCCTGATCTTTGATACCACTTTGACAATCACATTTGTGTTGTTTTTGTCATTGACCCCCCCACGCCTATAAGCAGAGCCGAGAGTGTTTCTTAGAAAGACTGCAAAGTGCTAACTCTCCTGAAATGCATTTTTTTGGGTTGACCTTTTCTTTTGTTTGTGTGTTGTGTGACCCATGCTTTTTTCTGAATCCCATATCATCCCCCAAAGTCACCAAGGCCTTCAGAAGCACAACTGATTTTCCGACTTGTTACAGAGGTCTTCCCTGTGGCAGGACTCCTGAGTCGCTGGCTGTGCCTCGTTAGGATGCAGCCTCCAGCTTGCGAATTTCCACCATTTTCTCCACAGAGCTGCTGCTCATTGCTCCCGTAGGCTTTTCATTAGAGAGACAAATTTCAGTAATCATCTTACAGGCTGACCCAACCTCGAGCCTTGATCCCCCAGCCCTGCCCACTGAGTCACAGAGCTCAGCCTCTGCCCCAGCACCTCTTTCCAGTCCTAAGTCCTTATCGCACAGACCAGCCGGCTACAATAGGGAACTGCAGACCCAGTGCTGAATGCTGGTTCGTCCTCATACTCTAGGACCCCGCAGACCAGGAACAGGAACGTGCTGTCCGGGGCCCTCTTTTGGCTGAACCTACAGTATATGAATTGATTTCAATTCAGGCATATACACATTGATATCGACATGGATATCTGTATGTATCGATAAGTATATTTCACTGGTCACCCCCAAAGCCAATTCCTCCTTTGTCCACCTTTCCTTCCAGTTCTCTGCTGCCAATGACTGGAACGAATTGCAAAAATCACTGAAGCTGGCGACTCATATCTCCCTCTTTAACTTTAAGCACCAGCTGTCAGAACAGCTCACAGATCACTGCGCCTGTACATAGCCCATCTGTAAATCAGCCCACCCAACTACCTCATCCCCATACTGTTTAAAAAAAAAAAAAGTATCCTTTGCACCCCATTATCTCTACTTGCACATTCATCTTCTGCACATCTATCACACCAGTGTTTAATTGCTAAATTGTAATTATTTTGCCACTATGGCCTATTTATTGCCTTACCTCCCTTATCTTACCTCATTTGCACACACTGTCTATATACTTTTCTATTGTGTTATTGACTGTATGTTTGTTTATTCCATGTGTAACTGTGTTGTTGTTTGTGACGCACTGCTTTGCTTTATCATGGCCAGGTCGCAGTTGTAAATGACAACTTGTTCTCAACTAGCCTACCTGGTTAAATAAAGGTGAAACAAAAAAGTCTCAGTCCAAATAAGTTATTTCAGGTGTTGATTTTCGAAAACTCTTCTCTCAGTGTGATGTATTGCATTACTATATATAATCTGTCAGAAACCTGCATCCTGTTTGTTGCACATGTTCTTCCCACCATTTAGCTGGGTGGCAGCAGCATACAAATGTGCTTTCGAAGTAGGAGAGTTGGATGTGAGAGATATGCTCTGTCAACATAAGTTATGAGGCGAGGGAGGGCTGCTGATGAGATGTGTGTTATGTGTTATGGCCCTATTTTTAGCCTGATGGTGTTGGTTTCAATGACTGGTGCCAATTCTGCAGCCAGGCTTAACTCTATCTCTTTCTTCTCTGTTCCACTTAAGTGCTGCTCCGTTGTGATGACTGGTTGATGCTCTGAACACTATTAATAGCAAGCTTCTCCTCTCTGTTTTCTCAGTTCCATCTCCGACGTCTTCGCTGATAGATGCTATGAGTAAGTTATTCTGCTCTTCAGACAGATTTAATAACAAAACCTTCACACACAACACTGATGTTTGGAAACATGTGGACTCATCATCATGTCAGCTCCTGCCATGTTGCCACATCAGGACATCTGTTGGAGACAGGCAGTCTTCAGCTCAATTCTGCTAGCTGGGTTTTTGTCATTTGGAGTTAGCTGATGCGAGGAAATTGCCAATAGCGGGTAATTGTAGGCCTCACTGATGGGCAGATTGGATCTGAAATTGCTGATGCAACTGCTAGGACAGCTGCCTTGCTTGACTTGACACGGATTAATGCTTTTTCAACTAACAATCTGCTAATGTCAGGTTTGGTTTTCACAAGGCATAATGGGACCCATATCGTCCAAAAAGTTATTATTTTGACTCATCTGTCCATAGAACATTATTACAAGAGTCTTGATGATCATCCAGGTGCTTCCATGTGCTTTTCGGCGAACTTGAGTCAACTTTTTGGACAACATGGGTTCCATTATGCCTGGGGAACACCAAACAATGCATTCCACAGTAAGAACCTTATACCAAGGGTCAAGCATGGTGGTGGTAGTGTGATAGTTTGGGGATGCTTTGCTGCCTCAGGACCTGGACGACTTGCCTTAATAGAAGGAACTTTGAATTATGCTCTGTATCAGATAATTCTACAGGAGAATGTCAGGATATCTGTCTGTGAGCTGAAACTGAAGCACAGCTGGGTCATGCAGCAAGACATTGATCCAAAACACACAATATTTGCGTGGGTCTACATGAAAATGATTAGAAAGCAACTAATTAGAAGTTTTGGAATTGCCTAGTCAAAGTCAAGACCTAATCCCAATTGAGATGTTGTGGCAGGACTTGAAACGCATAGTTCATGCTTGAAAACCCACAAATTTTGCTTAGTTAAAGAAGTTCCTCATGCAAGAGTGGGCCAAAGGTCCTCCACAGCGATGTGAGAGACTGATCAATAACTATAGGAAGCATTTGGTTGCAGTCATTGCAGCTAAAGATGGCACAACCAGTTATTGAGTGTAATGGGGCAATTGCTTTTTCAAAAATAATTGTTATTTGTAAACTCAGATTCCTTATGTAATAATGGGTTTTGGTTGAAGATCTGATAACATTCAGTTTCAAAAATATGCAAAAAGGAGCAAATACTTTCTCACAGCACTGTATCATAAACCTACTACCAAGGTTTTGGTCCCTCCAGTCTTAAGTCGTGAGGCCCCCTACAGCCTATGACTGTTTGAAGTGTAGTCAGGTAAGGTGCAGCTCCGGCTCACCCTCCACCTCAAGAGTAATGATCAGTCCTGTTGCACAGCTGGTTTCCATGTCATGGCTGGTGTTTATATTCGTTATGTATCTTATTTATCACATTTGCACATCGTACAGATACAGAGCCTTTGAGCAGAACATCTGTCAGACAGCGATTTAATAAACCCAATCATTGCATACAATTCTAAATGCTAATTAGTTTATTAAAAATCATTTTGGGCCACGATTAAAAAATGATCTTTATTTCTCAACTGGTAATTGAGGCGTGCTTCCCATTCCCCATTAAAATGCATCGGAAGGCAGGCTTCACCACTTTGCAACGAGTTGGAGGCAGTATGCATTTAACTACTTAATTGAACATTTTACTGAGGCATGTTTTCCTTGCTTCAAAGTAGCCTAAGCAAAATTGGACCATATCCGTGGAGGCAATTGTTTTTACAAAGACTTCCAAATGCCATTGAAACCAGTACCCTATTTTTCTCATGTTCTGTTGGTTTTCAACTTCCTTTCGTTGTCTGTTGGCCAAATGTACATTGGCATGTAGCCTACTGCCTTGTGCACATTGCAGCGATAATAACGTTAATAAATAATATCTTATCAACATTTTAAGCTAAACTTTCTGATCTGTTGCATCAGATTCATTGCTTTAAAAAAAAGGTTTATGTAGGCCTACTGGTTGTATGAATTTGGGATATATCTCCCCACACTGTCCCAGAGTCTATTTGGGCTATTTCTTTCTCAACAAACTGACCAACTTTTCCATTATGGGGGATAGTAGATTTAATTAAATTGGCAAAATTATATAGCCTAATTAGCCTACTCCTGTCTATGCAGAAATACATTTAAAAAATGCTCAACTTAATTGAGCGAACAACAGTAGTCCTATAGCCTATCTTATTGGCACCAACCGAGAGCATCAGTGTGCACTGCATATTCACTCTTTATTATTGTTTGGTCATTGCCACCTCCAGTTTAAATGGACGTCATATTCTATTTGTGTCTCCCCTTCTCGTAGGCCAATTACAGTGTGTATGGACAATGACGTTTTTTTATTGATTTGTTTGTCAGGAGAGTAGGCTACCCTGTAATTTTTCGTTTTCAAATAGATTCTGCTGTCTCCAGTCATATACTGTAAAGTGAAACTCACGCAGCATCTATGTATAGGCTAGTGATTATGCTGTTCCTTAATCATCTTGTTGGCTGAGGGAAAGTAAATGTGGACAGTTATTCTAACATCGACTTGCATGTTCTCTTAAAATGAATGACCATAATCTAAATGGGATTTCTGTCATTCTGAGCACCGTGTGTGGACGCCCTAATCAGGTTACTCACCCAATGTATTTGGATCCGATAAATTTAAGTGCTGCTGGTCAGATGTCCGCCGCCATGTTTTCATAACGGAAATCCTGACACTTTGTGACATCACATGAGATTTGACAGGAGCTCTGCCGTGACGATGCCTGCCAAGGATCCTCCCATTCATAATGCACATTTGTTGCCACAAAACCAATTGGCTATTTATTTTGCAGACGTTACATAGTGGAGTTTCCATGAGCTGCGGTCACATCTCCCTTTAAACCTCATGATGCCCATTCTTTCCACGATCAGGAGTACTGAAGTGTGTCTTCCTGACATTTTACTTTCTGCACAGACCTGCTTGTCTCCTAAATGTGACACTACTTTTAAATGAATACCCTCAAGAGTGGGAGGAAAGTTATTTAAGACAACAGCACCTAACTGACAATGGAGCGTCTATTGAATGACTTTTTCCAGTTGGTGCCTGTGCTAATGTAATGATTTCCCATGAATGGACTTGGTGTTTACGTTGAGTCCCAGATATATAGCGCTGGGCATTCCCTTGTCCTCAACACAGCTATGGAACCTGGTCCATGTCACGTGAATGCTTGTTGTACAATCAGTGTGCAGAAGCGCTCTAGTAATTTTTGGACAGCCCTCTCATTGCCAGGTGTTCATGGTGCTGCTGTTTGTCAACGCTCGAGGATGGCAAGTACAAGTCTGAGAGTTGACTCTGACGGGAACAACTCTCATATGGAGAACCAATTATAGCATGTTAATAATTGATTGCATTTACATAGCACTTTTCTGCTAGCTGAGGTACTTAAAGCGCTTTACATAGAAGGGCAGGGTTTTCTAAACTCTGTCCTTGTTCCCAGCTGAATCAGCTGTGTAGTGTTAGGTCAAAAACCAAAACATGCACCCCTTGGGAAACTTACCTCATCCAATGTGTAGCACCCACCTGGGTGATGCACAGCAACAATTTTCATGGCAGAATTCTAACCATAGATCAGCTTGATAAGTGATATATGCCTATTGCGTGGCCATTTAGCCATTACACCAGGGTTAATAATCTTATGATAAGTGCCAAGCGTTTTTTAATTACCACAGAGAGTCAGGACACCCATCTAGCACCCATCCGAAAGATGGCACCCTATGCAGGGCAATGTCCCCTTCACTGCCCTCGGATCGCCTGAGACCAGAGTGACGAGTGCCCTCTACTGGCCTCCCAACACCACTTCCAGAAGCATCTGGTCTCCCATCCAGGGACTGACCAGGACCAAACCTGCTTAGCTTCAGAGGCAAGCCAGCAGTGGGATGCAGGGTGGTATGCTGCTGGCATGTAAAGCCTGTGCCTTACTTGGTGTGTGCATTGTGCACGCTAGTTAGGATGTCATCATTTGAAGCTTTTCTGTTTGTGTGCTTCCCCTTGCCTCTTTAATGTAGGAGAACAAAGGGTCGTTCGCATTCAGTCACCTTGATGGGAGCCAACTGGAATATCAAACATGGTAGGGCAATAAATTGGACTCCTCTCTTGTTGTGTCTCTGTCATTGTGTTTGGGGATAATCAAGGTCACACTCTTCATCTCTGTCTCGATGACCTTTCAGTGATGTCTATGGCTGCCACCGTACGCTCCTGATGTCATTCCTCCTCTGCTGGGCTGAATACACAGCCTCACATCTCTGCTCTATATACAGCCATTCACAACTCCCCCTGAGAGCTGGAGCTGGGAACGACTGGTGAACTCATGAGCAGGAAGCCATGATTTAGTTCTTAATTGTAAAGTAATGATTGCAAGACAGGGAGAGTTTCCCTCTGAAAGCATGTAAAAGTCTTATCTGTAACCTTTGGTTTTGTCAGAAATGTCTGGCCCAGATGGTATCGGTTATACAGTAAGTCAAGGCATTTTGAGAAGTACTGTATATGTGTCGGGGATGGCTCTTAACAAACCAATAGTATACTGCTCTAAGTTACCTCCCTATACCCATCCCTCATCCCTCTCTACCCCCACAAATGCTGATCCATGAACCAAATGTTGTTTTCCCTCTCTTCTCTGTCCATCCAGTAGTCATATCCTTCCACCCCCACCTACCACCCAGGTTTATATCCCTCCACCCCCACCTCACGCCCAGGTTAGTATTCACCCCCCACCGCCCATTGGGCACTGTTGTGGACTATAATATTGTGAACATGGCCTTTATTTATTTATCCATGTCCACTGATTACGTTCCTGAAAGACCTGATTTATGTACATGGACAAGCCCTAGAATAGGCCCCCGGTGTGTCCTAAGGAATTCCAAGAACAAGTTTGGTTGGTGGCCAAAGTAATGGTTGCAGAGGGGCTTCCAGACAGACAACAGCCTTCCTTTCTTCTCCTCTGACTGGCATAAGTTAGGCAGGCCTAGACCTGGTCTTGATTAGATACCTACAGTATGTACCGAAGGTAAATGTGTTCACTGCTGAACATCCAGATAGAGATGGAAATAGCTGAGTCTGTCAAATAGGTCTTAATGAAATCTTTACCCAAACAACACAACTTACTGAAAGGTTTTTCTGACACCTGGTGAAAAATACCCTCACAGATTCACTTAAAAAGTCACTGTGCATTTCACAGGAACTTCATGGAAGTTAGTTGTCTAGAAGTTGCTGTGAATTTTGGGTTACCTAATTGGCGACCAGCTGTCACTAAGTTATTGTAAAATTCACAGTAACTTAATAGCCAGTAACTGACAACTAACTGCCATTAACTTACTGGCAGCTTAACTCGCACAGATGTTAGTAAGTTATTGTAAAATGCATTGTAACTTATTGCCAACCAGATGTCAGTAAGCTGTTGTAAAATGCACAGTAACTTACTTGCAATTAGCTGCCAGAAGGTTTTCTAATTACAAGAAAGCTTATAACATTAGTTGACAACTCCTAACAATCCTTTGTGGTGAGCACACTTTACCATGCCTCAACCTCTTGGTTGGCATCAAACTGACCTTCCTGACACACCATCAGATCAGTGAGCGTGACAGAGATGAGCCACAGTAAGTTACTGTGAATTTTACAATAACTACTTGCAGCAAACTTCCCAGTGACCAACTGCCATTAACTTACTGGAAAATGCACAGTAACCTCTTTTTAAAGTGTAACTCTTGATTGTCACACGCTATTACAAATATTGTAGAACTGGGTGCTCAACCTTAAACCTCTTAGAGCTACCCCCCTAATTTGTTCAATTTCCACCTGAAGACATACCCAAATCTAACTGCCTGTAGCTCTGGCCCAGAAGCAAGGATATGCATATTCTTGGTACCATTTGAAAGAAAACACTCTGAAGTTTGTGTAAATGTGAATTGAATGTAGGAGAATATAACACAATAGATCTGGTTTAGATAATACAATGAAAAAAACATACGTTTTTTATTTTTATTGTTGTATCATCATCTTTAAAATGAACAAGATAAAACAAACATTCAGATAGGATGATGGGGATAATTTCAGTGAAAAATATAAGAGGGCAACAGTACTTGTGCAAAGTTTTAGAATGATAACTTCCAAAATGAGTGTTCTACATGACATTTATCATGAAGTCACTCAGGTGTCCCACACAAGTAGCCCAAATGTACCCAAGTGGCCAAATTGGTGAAGGTATACATTTTGAAACAACTATATTCAAAATGCCAAAATGGTATTCTAACACACCCCCCCAAAAAATGGAGAAAAAAATATGGGGAAAAATATATGAAGAAAAAAATATATACATTTACAAAATAACATGGGTAACTATTTACACACTTTCAATATTTGGAAGACCCTCAGTCCTCTATCAAATCAAATGTATTTATATAGCCCTTCGTATATCAGCTAATATCTCAAAGTGCTGTACAGAAACCCAGCCTAAAACCCTAACAGCAAGCAATGCAGGTGTAGAAGCATGGTGGCTAGGAAAAACTCCCTAGAAAGGCCAAAAGAAACCTAGAGAGGAACCAGGCTATGAGGGGTGGCCAGTCCTCTTCTGGCTGTGCCGGGTGGAGATTATAACAGAACATGGCCGAGATTTTCAAATGTTCATAGATGACCAGCAGGGTCAAATAATAATAATCACAGTAGTTGTAGAGGATGCAACAGAACAGCACCTCGAGTAAATATGAACAGTTTAGGGTTCCATAGCCGCAGGCAGAACAGTTGAAACTGGAACAGCAGCAAGGCCAGGTGGACTGGGGACAGCAAGGAATCATCATGCCAGGTAGCCTTGACGCATGGTCCTAGGGCTTAGGTTCTCCAAGAGAGAGAAAGAGAGAATTAAAGAGAGCATACTTAAATTCACACAGGACACCGGATAAGACAGAAGAAGTACTCCAGATATAACAAACTGACCCTAGCCCCCGGACACATAAACTACTGCAGCATAAATACTGGAGGCTGAGACAGGAGGGGTCAGGAGACACTGTGGCCCCATCCGATGAGACCCCCAGACAGGGCCAAACAGGAAGGATATAACCCCACCCACTTTGCCAAAGCTCTACACAATATTGTGCTGCTGATGCCAGGTGCCATAGACTTCTCTTTCTGCTGTAAAGTGAGTATCATATATATATATATATATATATATATATATATATATATATATATATGAGTACAGGGACATAAGGTTGAATATATTATTATAGACCTGCTAGATCTACTGTCTTTATTATATTACAAAGAGACCAGCTGTATCTACTGTCTCCATTTCACTTTAGCCATTGTTGTGGGCCTGCCCTCCCCTCAACAGCCTCAAATAGGCTATTTCATGTGAGTTGGGGTGGGGCGACAGACACACGCATCTCACATTACATTTTTATATATTGCTTCTAAAATTAAAAAAAATCCCAAATAATATTTTATATTATTAATTTCAAACAAGGGCATTAGCATGAGAAAAACTTACCAGTCCAAAACATGTCCTCTCTGTTCAAAAAATATTCCTCCACTAGGGCATCGCTAAATGAATCGTCCTACAACAATCTCTGTCTCACTTTTCCGATCAATTTCTTCTAAAATTGTGTGTACACCTGTATATCTAGACTTCGATTTAGCTTTCCCTGACTTAGTTGCCATACTGATTGATATATAAACAGCTGAATCTGCGCGTTTACCAAAAAATGCTGTGCGTAATATGCATAGCTCCTTCCGGTATAAAACTTCAATAGCGAATGACTCTCTTTACGCCGGAGTTTACTACATGGGTTGGTCTTCCAACACATAACCATTGCATATTGCCATTTACCTCAGCTCATTGGCTATCTACCCAGCTAGATTTCAAGACTATCAGTGGTCTCAGTGGTCATTGGGTTAAAATACAGTCAATCAACGAAACAGTGGTCATATCATTGGTGCACAGTGATGTCATTACTTGTTGTCTTCAAATTGGTTTCTTTCAGTCAATACTTCCGGCGAAATGGCCCATCAGGTTTGGTTGTGTTACAAACAAACCAGTTGATTGCAATGAAACCAAACTTGACTGGAAAAGTCACGTTTTGTGTGGGTATTTACCCTCGAATGTGTCGTCGAAAATGGAAAGTGACGGAATTCACGACACAAGTGGTTCGCAAAATGTTTCGTGTTAGGCTATAAAAACGGATTTTATCAAACAAAAGATCATTCATTGTGTAACAATGAGCATTGGGATTGCAAACAGACGAAGATCGTCAAAGGTAAACTATTTTAATGCAGTTTGTGATTTTGTTAGCCTGTGCTGGTTGAAATAGTTTTTTTTTATGGGGCTCTATCCTCAGATAATCGCATCGTATTCTTTAGCAGTAAATCCTTTTTTAAATCTGACAACGCAGTTGGATTAGCAAGATTCTAGGCTTTCGATACATGTGAGACACTTGTATTTTCATGAATGTTTAATATGACTATTTATGTAGCGATCACCGTATGTTGTGGAATTTCAGCTCGCTACCGGGTTCCGTGCGCCGAGAGGCTAATAATCAACATAGCGATAAAACCACTTAAACTGGTACAACACTTCCACTAACAGTTGGCACAAATACAACATATATTAGACCATGCCCCCAAATATGCTAATGAGCTCCCACCAACATTTCAAAGTGCAGTGAAAGTAAGTTAAACAACAAGTCATTTTACAAATTTTGGGAGGAAAAAACAAATGCGCTCTAAAGTATTGTTCACATTGGAAGTTTAATGCGACTCAAATCCACTCTAATCAGTTATTTTTCCTGCAATATAAACAGCCAAAAAGCACATGGAATCGGGGATTTCAAGCCACATTTCAAACCACTTTTGGGAATGTGCTAGAAAGCTAAACAGCTACCTAGCTAGCTAGTTGACTACTGTGGCTAGCCAAAAAGGACTTGTTTTGACAGTTGGATCATCTTATCCTTTGAGGCTTTAACCCTTGTGTGGTGTTTATGTTTTTGTTATTCATCCAATGTTCACGGGTCTGATGAATCAACAACATTATTGGGTTTTTAATAAAAGAAACAAGGTTTTCATCACTTGATGTTTATTGCTTTGAACTGAACAAATTGGAAGGACAAATTTAACATACAGAATTTTATGGAAATTATAAATTAGCCCCATTGAACACAAATTAAGGCAGGTCTAGACACCACATGAGGGACAGAGTTTTACTGTGTGTGTTCCAAATGTATTTCTTGCACTTGATGAATGGGTTCTGTGTCTTCCTGTCCTTCTTGGGTCCACACACATCACAGCGCTTCTTTTTTATCTCTCTCTCTTAGGGATCATCTTTAATATTGCATCAACGTAATTGTCTGCATCATTTCCAATCCCCCATATATTTTGGAGGTAAATATACATTAACATTCAGAAGTTTGGGGTCACTTAGAAATGTCCTTGTTTTTGAAAGAAAAGCACATTTTTGTCCATTAAAATAACATCAAATTGATCAGAAATACAGTGTAGACATTGTTAATGTGGTAACTGACTATTGTATCTGGAAATGGTTGATCTTTAATGGAATATCTACATAGACGTACAGAGGCCCATTATCAGCAACCATCACTCCTGTGTTAGCTAATCTAAGTTTATAATTTTAAAGGGCTAATTGATCATTGGAAAACCCTTTTGCAATTATGTTAGCACAGCTGAAAACTGTTGTCCTGATTTAAAAAAGCAATATAACTGGCCTTCTTTACACTACTTGAGTATCTGGAGCATCAGCATTTGTGGGTTCGATTACAGGCTTAAAATGGCCAGAAACAAAGACCTTTCTTCTGAAACTCGTCAGTCTATTCTTGTTCTGAGAAATGAAGGCTATTGCATGCGAGAATTTGCCAAGAAACTGAAAATCTCGTACAACGCTGTGTACTACTCCCTTCACAGAACAGTGCAAACTGGCCCTAACCAGAATAGAAAGAGGAGTGGGAGGCCCCGTTGCGCAACTGAGCAAAAGGACAAGTACATTAGAGTGTCTGTCTAGTTTGAGAAAGAGATGCCTCACAAGTCCTCAACTGGCAGCTTCATCAAATAGTACCCGCAAAACACCAGTTTCAACATCAATGGTGAAGAGGCGACACTTGGATGCTGGCCTTCTAGGCAGAGTTGCAAAGAAAAAGACAGACCTTATGAAAAAAAACATGAATCATCAGCTTACAATGACACCTTTTGTTTTTAAGGCATGGATTTCTAATCCTTTAATATTATTGTTAGAACTTATTGTAACAGCTAACATGTCAATGCCAATAATAAATAGTTATAGTGCCTATAGTGGACCACCTTGTTTTACTCCTCTTGACAGTTTAAAACTTTCTGAAATGTAGCCATTATTTACTATTTTACACCTAGGGTTACTATACATAACTTTAACCCATTTTATAAGAGATTCTCTAAAATTGAAATATTCCAGGCATTTATATATAAACCCCAGTCATACTTTATCAAAAGCCTTCTCAAAGTCCGCTATGAAAAAAAGGCCTGGTTTCCCAGATATTTCATAGTGTTCTATTGTTTCCAGTATTTGTCTTATATTATCTCCAATGTATCGTCCATGTAAAAAACCTGTCTGATTAGGATGAATAATATCTGACAAAACCTTTTTAATTCTATGCGCTAAGCATTAAGCTAGAATTCTTGCATCACATCGCTTCTTGTTTCGACTGGCTGTAATCTAGAATGATGAAAACATTTAGTTCTGGAATTTTAATAACATCTTACTCACATATATAGTTACAACAGGCCAAGGTAGGAGACTCAGACACACACATGCAACAACATCACTCACACTTACTTCCGGTATTGGAGTTGTTGGTTCTGTGTGTTGAGTGAATGGGGCACCAGCATCCTCCTCTTGAATCATCCTCACGATGACTGCAGAAGCTGAGGTCCTTGGGATATGTTGCCTCCCCTGGATTTGAGGTCTGGAGATTCTCTCTGTTCCAATATGGGTTCAATGCCATCCAGATGACAAACGAGATGTCGAAGAATATCACAAGTGGCCAGCGTAGGTTTCTTCTTTTGCCACCACCTTGTCTAAATTGTCCACCTCTGCTTTTGTGGCATTGAAATCATAATGAATTACTATTTTTTGATGTTTTTTGATTCTTTAAATATCCACCCTTTGCCTTGATGACAGCTTTGCACACTCTTGGCATTCTCTCAACCAGCTTCACCTGGAATGCCTTTCCAACAGTCTTGAAGGAGTTCCCACATATGCTTAGCACTTGTTGGCTGCTTATACTTCACTCTGTGGTGCGACTCATCGTGGTGTGGGTGAACGGATGTTCTCCGCATGTGTATTTCCCACCGTAAAGCATGGAGGAGATGGTGTTATGGTGTGGGGGGTGTTTGCTGGTGGCACTGTGATTTATTTAGAATTCAAGTCATACTTAATCAGCATGGCCACAACAGCATTCTGCAGCCATACACTATCCCATCTGGTGACAATGGACAATGGACAAATGGACAATGGACAATGGACAAAGGACAATGACTCAACGCACCTCCAGGCTGTGTAAGGGCTATTTTACCAAGAAAGAAAGTGTTTGAGTGCTGCATCAGATGACCTGGCCTCCACAATCCCATGACCTCAACCAAATTGAGATGGTTTGGGATGAGTCGGACCACAGAGTGAAGCATAAGCAGCCAACAAGTGCTAAGCATATGTGGGAACTCCTTCAAGACTGTTGGAAAGGCATTCCAGGTGAAGCTGGTTGAGAGAATGCCAAGAGTGTGCAAAGCTGTCATCAAGGCAAAGGGTGGCTATTTAAAGAATCTGAAATATAATATATATATATATATATACACTTTTTTGGTTTGTACATGATTCCATATGTGTTATTTCATAGTTTTGATGTCTTCACTATTATTCTACAATGTAAAAATAAAGAAAACGCCTTGAATGAGTTGGTGTTCTAAAACTTTTGACTGGTAGTGTATGTCAAATTATTTTGTGTTGTAGTTGTAGCCCTGGTTGATTAAACATTTCATTGGGAGGCTAAATATAAGGGCTGGACAAACAGATAATATGAAAAGCCAAATTTTGTTGTGATCTCAGGAATGATCAGGAGTTAATTAATGAGGCACATTTGCACACAACTTCATTGTGTGTGTGTGTGTGTGTGTGAGAGAGAGAGTGAGTAAAACTTTGAGTAATTGGTGTATGATGATGTCGTGTCTTTGGCTATGCCGGATTAAGTGATATGACATGCTATTCTATAAAATCCTTTCTCTGTCATTAATATTACTTGATTGAGCTAATCATGTCAATGTAATTAACTAGAAAGTCGGGGCACCACGAAATAATATTTATACAGCAGTTATCTTCCGAATAAACTCTTAAAGACCTAGTAATATTTTACATCAATAGCCGTCAATAGTAATCGTCACCTTATTTCAGTCTCAAGTTGTAAATTCTTGGATATCTTCACGAACCCTGGCTAACAAGTTGAATCAGCAATACAAAATTGGGTTTAATTATTTACTAAATACCTAACTAATCACACAGAATTACATATACACAGAATTAATCATACATTGATTACAAATGATTTCATAAAGGAAAACTCCCCTAGCGGACGGAACAGATATGACAGCTGGTTACACAAATAACGGGGGTTGGGTTTGAGTGAAAGAGCGGGAAGACTTGAGGAACAAAGGGAGAAGCTATGTCTCTATCGGGCCGGGCCGTAGGCAGCTACTCTATCGTAAATACAGAATCTTATGCGTTCTAAATTACCACCCATTTGGAAAAGGAAAATGCAATAAATATTTACTCTGAGCTATGCTTCAATATGTTGGTGGTAGATGGAAGGCCGTGTTGCCCAACAGAGTCCTTTGAAGAGTGTCTCTGGTGGTGAACGGAATACGTTGTAGTGTTGTAGTTGTGTGGTAGACGGGATACTCTGTCCATCCTTTCCTAGCCCACGTTTACAGCGGCCGCTGCTAACTCAACGGCTAGGAGGTATCACTTCTGTAGTGAATAAGAGTTCAAAGTTCATACCATTCACAACCAAAGCTCACGCTGAGTTTGGCTTAGTTCTGTAGTTGACATGTTAGTCCTTTTCAACATATGGACCGTCGTCCTATTGTCCTCGGAGCAGGAGGTTAAATTTTCGTCAAGGGCTTTACAGTGCCTTGCGAAAGTATTCGGCCCCCTTGAACTTTGCGACCTTTTGCCACATTTCAGGCTTCAAACATAAAGATATAAAACTGTATTTCTTTGTGAAGAATCAACAACAAGTGGGACACAATCATGAAGTGGAACGATATTTATTGGATATTTCAAACTTTTTTAACAAATCAAAAACTGAAAAATTGGGCGTGCAAAATTATTCAGCCCCCTTAAGTTAATACTTTGTAGCGCCACCTTTTGCTGTGATTACAGCTGTAAGTCGCTTGGGGTATGTCTCTATCAGTTTTGCACATCGAGAGACTGAAATTTTTTCCCATTCCTCCTTGCAAAACAGCTCGAGCTCAGTGAGGTTGGATGGAGAGCATTTGTGAACAGCAGTTTTCAGTTCTTTCCACAGATTCTCGATTGGATTCAGGTCTGGACTTTGACTTGGCCATTCTAACACCTGGATATGTTTATTTTCGAACCATTCCATTGTAGATTTTGCTTTATGTTTTGGATCATTGTCTTGTTGGAAGACAAATCTCCATCCCAGTCTCAGGTCTTTTGCAGACTCCATCAGGTTTTCTTCCAGAATGGTCCTGTATTTGGCTCCATCCATCTTCCCATCAATTTTAACCATCTTCCCTGTCCTTGCTGAAGAAAAGCAGGCCCAAACCATGATGCTGCCACCACCATGTTTGACAGTGGGGATGCTGT
The DNA here is from genome assembly GCF_018296145.1 of Oncorhynchus tshawytscha. Classification (NCBI taxonomy): domain Eukaryota; kingdom Metazoa; phylum Chordata; class Actinopteri; order Salmoniformes; family Salmonidae; genus Oncorhynchus; species Oncorhynchus tshawytscha. The sequence continues at coordinate 35,126,273 of NC_056430.1, read as the reverse complement.
GTTCAGGGTGATGAGCTGTGTTGCTTTTACGCCAAACATAACATTTTGCATTGTTGCCAAAAAGTTCAATTTTGGTTTCATCTGACCAGAGCACCTTCTTCCACATGTTTGGTGTGTCTCCCAGGTGGCTTGTGGCAAACTTTAAACAACACTTTTTATGGATATCTTTAAGAAATGGCTTTCTTCTTGCCACTCTTCCATAAAGGCCAGATTTGTGCAATATACGACTGATTGTTGTCCTATGGACAGAGTCTCCCACCTCAGCTGTAGATCTCTGCAGTTCATCCAGAGTGATCATGGGCCTCTTGGCTGCATCTCTGATCAGTCTTCTCCTTGTATGAGCTGAAAGTTTAGAGGGACGGCCAGGTCTTGGTAGATTTGCAGTGGTCTGATACTCCTTCCATTTCAATATTATCGCTTGCACAGTGCTCCTTGGGATGTTTAAAGCTTGGGAAATCTTTTTGTATCCAAATCCGGCTTTAAACTTCTTCACAACAGTATCTCGGACCTGCCTGGTGTGTTCCTTGTTCTTCATGATGCTCTCTGCACTTTTAAAGGACC